>NC_041387.1:581558772-581636116 GCF_002162155.2 Triticum dicoccoides
GTGGATGAACAGGACCCTGTGGTGTTGCCTCTGGATGAACATGACCCTGATCGAGCCGGTTGGGGGTGGATGAACAGGACCCTGTGGAGGGCTGGATGAACAGGACGACCCCATGAAGGGCTGGTTGAACAGTAGCTAGTGGAGGGCTGGATGAACAGTAGCCCGTGGAGGGGTGGTTGAACAGTAGCCCATGGAGAGGGTTGGTTGAACAGTAGTCGGTGGAGTAGCGCGCGGTGGAGACTGGATGAACAGGAGCCCATGGATGATTAGTCGCAGGTGGAGGCTGGAGGAGGTCGACCGTGGATGAACATTAGCCACCGGAGGCTGGAGGAGGTCGACGGTCGAGATGAACAATATCCCGTGGAGTCCCGTTTTGCGATATGCCACACCCCTACCGATGAACAGGACCCCCGTTTCGACCGTAGCGCTCCAACACAAGTCTATTTCCTCTGTTTTGTGGTACACCACACCCCTCCCGATTAACAGGACCCCGTTTTGACCGTAGGAGGTCCATTAGAAGTCTGTTTCCTCCGTTTTGCGGTACGCCAGACCCCTCCCGATGAACAGGATCTTATTTCGACCGTGGCTGGTCGAACACAAGGCCGTTTCCTCCGTTCTACGGTACGCCATGCCTCGTTTCAATTGGCCGTTTCGTCCAAGACGATTGGCTCCCATGCGTCCTGTTGCCTCCCGATGAACACGACGCATTCCATTGCATCCCCATGAACACGACGATGATGCAGTTTCTCCGTTCCGAGCTAGCCATGTACACGAGCCCTGGTCGTATGTATGCGCGAGTAGGCGTTCGAGACCCCGCTCGTATGTACGAACGTGGCCTTATTTACTTTCTTGCACCCCGGCCACTGTACGTACGTGTACATGCTATGTGTGTGCCTCTACTACGACACATGCGCGTCTACATCGACCAGTATGTACGTACACGTTCGCGACCAGAATGACAACGCTACGTACGCTTTGACCAGGTGGGTCCTGACTATCAGGCACTTCCTTGCGTGCAAAGATGTAGCTGGTGGGTCCCAGTAGTCTGGAGGCGAATCATTTTTTGCCCGTAATATGGACGCACTTCCTTGCGTGGGAAGATGTAGCTGGTGGGTCCCAACAATCAGGGGGAAACATTTTTTTTCACGAAATACAGTGGACCGTCCGGTGGGTCCCTGCTGTCAAGTGGATGAATAATTATTTTGCGTGTAATAAGGAGGCACTTCCTTGCGACCACCGTGGACCCAACTGTCAGCCTCTCCACATACAGTACTCTTCCGATGGAAGTCGTTCCTTGACCATGTTGACCACGCCGCGCCGAGAGCACTAGGGCGATGGACAACGGCGAGGCCTAGGAAGGGGACGGCGCGGAGCCGGGGAAGATGCGGCAGTGGAAGCCCGCAAGGAGTACGAGGGTTCATTGGTTTGGCTGCAGTGTGAGGTTCCCGTCACCGCAGGGCCTGGCCAGTGTGTGGGTAGAGGGATGGCCTAGCGGCAGCACAGCCAACCACGAGAGAAGGGAGTAGGCAGTCCCACTGGTGCTGGTTTGGGCGGCTAGAGCAGGAAGATCAGAGATTGAAGAAGCACGGCGGCCGTTGGATGGACATCCAACAGTCACTTCTTTGTGTTGACTAAGTTGACAAAGCCTTGCGTATGCGTCAAACTTTTTTAGGACATCGTCATCGTCAACCTAGTAGGCCCAGAAGTCAGCCTCCAAATCTGTGGAAAATAGCATACTGCCCATTAGCCATTATTTTCAATAATTTACAGCCCATTTGCTAATTCTTAAGGATATTTGAAGCCCATATGCTTTTTATTAGCATTACAGACCATATATTCTGGGCACTGCTAAAAAATTCATTGAAATTTTGCATATTTTGGTGGGGTCCGAACTCTTTTAATCATGAAATTTTGAGTCACGTTAAAAATAATTTTTAAAAATTATATCAAAATAAAATTCAAAAAACAATTCTCCGCAAAAAAGAATGAAATTTAGAATCTTAACTAGCAAGATGCCCGTTCGTTGCACGGAATATGAAGATGCATCTGTATGAGTAGTTTATGTCGTGGGAGAAAAGATGATATTTTAATGTAATTGCCAATTGGCTTTGGTTTTTATAAGAGTAGAGAGTAGGGAAATCCTAAAAAATGATATTTTAATGCAATTGCCAGTTGGCTTTGGTTTAAAAATTTATAGCCCATTTCTTACAACTTATAGCCATTTTCTCAGGAAGCCCATTTCTTACTACTTACATCCCTCCTTGTCTTGTAAGATTTGCAGCCCAGCAGGGCTGAGAAAAGCAAGTAGGCCTCAGTTTTGGTATTCTCCAAAAAAAAGAACTGGGCTAGCCATTTTCAGAAAGAAAAAATATATCAACTGGGCTCGTCATGTGCTTAAATAAAAGCGTAAGGGTGGGCTAGACGGGCCACATCCCTCGCACAACGCACAGTTGAGCTCCATCTCTGAAACTAAAAAACAATCAGGCAAGCTGCTGGGTCCCGGGTGTTATCCGCTTGTTGTGTAATTTTCTCTAGTATTGACTACATTGACAATGGTGTGGGACCTGAAGGAAATATGCCCTAGAGGCAATAATAAAGTTATTATTTATTTCCTTATAATCATGATAAATGTTTATTATTCATGCTAGAATTGTATTTTCCGGAAACATAATACATGTGTGAATACATAGACAAACAGAGTGTCACTAGTATGCCTCTACTTGACTAGCTCGTTAATCAAAGATGGTTATGTTTCCTAACCATGAACAATGAGTTGTTATTTGATTAACGAGGTCACATCATTAGTAGAATGATCTGATTGACATGACCCATTCCATTAGCTTAGCACCTGATCGTTTAGTATGTTGCTATTGCTTTCTTCATGACTTATACATGTTCCTATGACTATGAGATTATGCAACTCCCGTTTACCGGAGGAACACTTTGGGTACTACCAAACGTCACAACGTAAATGGGTGATTATAAAGGAGTACTGCAGGTGTCTCCAATGGTCGATGTTGGGTTGGCGTATTTCGAGATTAGGATTTGTCACTCCGATTGTCGGAGAGGTATCTCTGGGCCCTCTCGGTAATACACATCACATAAGCCTTGCAAGCATTACAACTAATATGTTAGTTGTGAGATGATGTATTACGGAACGAGTAAAGAGACTTGCCGTTAACGAGATTGAACTAGGTATTGGATACCGACGATCGAATCTCGGGCAAGTAACATACCGATGACAAAGGGAACAACGTATGTTGTTATGCGGTCTGACCGATAAAGATCTTCGTAGAATATGTAGGAGCCAATATGGGCATCCAGGTCCCGCTATTGGTTATTGACGAGAGACATGTCTCGGTCATGTCTACATTGTTCTCGAACCCGTAGGGTCCGCACGCTTAAGGTTACAATGACAGTTATATTATGAGTTTATGCATTTTGATGTACCGAAGGTTGTTCGGAGTCCCGGATGTGATCACGGACATGACGAGGAGTCTCGAAATGGTCGAGACGTAAAGATTGATATATTGGAAGCCTATGTTTGGACATCGGAAGTGTTCCGGGTGAAATCGGGATTTTACCGGGTTACCGGGAGGTTACCGGAACCCCCCGGGAACCATATGGGCCTTCATGGGCCTTAGTGGAAAGGAGAAAGGGGCAGCCCAAGGTGGCTGCGCCTCTTCCCCCTCCCCTAGTCCTATTAGGACTAGGAGAAGGTGGCCGGCCCCCCTCTCTCCCTTCCCCTCCGAGGAATCCTAGTTGGACTAGGATTGGGGGGAGGAATCCTACTCCCAGAGGGAGTAGGACTCTCCTGCGCCTCCCTCTATGGCCGGCCAGCCTCCCCCTCTCTACTCCTTTATATACGGAGGCAGGGGCACCTCTAAACACACAAGTTGACACAAGTTGATCCACGTGATCGATTCCTTAGCCGTGTGCGGTGCCCCCTGCCACCATATTCCTCGATAATACTGTAGCGGAGTTTAGGCGAAGCCCTGCTGCTGTAATTCATCAAGATCGTCACCACGCCGTCGTGCTGACGAAACTCTTCCCCGACACTTTGCTGGATCGGAGTCCGGGGATCGTCATCGAGCTGAACGTGTGCTCGAACTCGGAGGTGCCGTAGTTTCGGTGCTTGATCGGTTGGATCGTGAAGACGTACGACTACTTCCTCTACGTCGTATCATCGCTTCCGCAGTCGGTCTGCGTAGGGTACGTAGACAATACTCTCCCCCTCGTTGCTATGCATCACATGATCCTGCGTGCGCGTAGGAAATTTTTGAAATTACTACGAAACCCAACAGTGGTATCAGAGCCTAGGTTAATGATGTTGATGTTATATGCACGAGTAGAACACAAGTAAGTTGTGGACGATACAAGTCATACTGCCTACCAGCATGTCATACTTTGGTTCGGCGGTATTGTTGGACGAGACGACCCGGACCAACCTTACGCGTACGCTTACGCGAGACCGGTTCCCTCGACGTGCTTTGCACAGAGATGGCTTGCGGGCGACTGCCTCTCCAACTTTAGTTGATCCAAGTATGGCTACGCCCGGTCCTTGCGAAGGTTAAAACGGAGTCTATTTGACAAACTATCGTTGTGGTTTTGATGCGTAGGTGAGATTGGTTCTTACTTAAGCCCGTAGCAGCCACGTAAAACATGCAACAACAAAGTAGAGGACGTCTAACTTGTTTTTGCAGGGCATGTTGTGATGTGATATGGTCAAGGCATGATGCTGAATTTTATTGTATGAGATGATCATGTTTTGTAACCAAGTTATCGGCAACTGGCAGGAGCCATATGGTTGTCGCTTTATTGTATGCAATGCAATCGCGATGTAATGCTTTACTTTATTACTAAACGGTAGTGATAGTCGTGGAAGCATAAGATTGGCGAGACGACAACGATGCTACGATGGAGATCAAGGTGTCGCGCCGGTGACGATGGTGATCATAACGGTGCTTCGGAGATGGAGATCACAAGCACAAGATGATGATGGCCATATCATATCACTTATATTGATTGCATGTGATGTTTATCTTTTTATGCATCTTATCTTGCTTTGATTGACGGTAGCATTATAAGATGATCTCTCACTAAATTATCAAGAAGTGTTCTCCCTGAGTATGCACCGTTGCAAAAGTTCTTCGTGCTGAGACACCACGTGATGATCGGGTGTGATAGGCTCTACGTTCAAATACAACGGGTGCAAAACAGTTGCGCACGCAGAATACTCAGGTTAAACTTGACGAGCCTAGCATATGCAGATATGGCCTCGGAACACGGAGACCGAAAGGTCGAGCGTGAATCATATAGTAGATATGATCAACATAATGATGTTCATCGATGAAACTACTCCATCTCACGTGATGATCGGATATGGTTTAGTTGATTTGGATCACGTGATCACTTAGAGGATTAGAGGGATGTCTATCTAAGTGGGAGTTCTTTAATAATATGATTAATTGAACTTAAAATTTATCATGAACTTAGTCCCTGATAGTATCTTGCTTGTTTATGTTGATTGTAGATAGATGGCTCGTGCTGTTGTTCCGTTAAATTTTAATGCGTTCCTTGAGAAAGCAAAATTGAAAGATGATGGTAGCAATTACACAGACTGGGTCCGTAACTTGAGGATTATACTCATTGCTGCACAGAAGAATTACGTCCTGGAAGCACCGCTGGGTGCCAGGCCTGCTGCTGGAGCAACGCCAGATGTTATGAACGTCTGGCAGAGCAAAGCTGATGACTACTCGATAGTTCAGTGTGCCATGCTTTACGGCTTAGAATCGGGACTTCAACGACGTTTTGAACGTCATGGAGCATATGAGATGTTCCAGGAGTTGAAGTTAATATTTCAAGCAAATGCCCGGATTGAGAGATATGAAGTCTCCAATAAGTTCTATAGCTGCAAGATGGAAGAGAACAGTTCTGTCAGTGAGCATATACTCAAAATGTCTGGGTATAATAATCACTTGATTCAATTGGGAGTTAATCTTCCGGATGATTGCGTCATTGACAGAATTCTCCAATCACTGCCACCAAGCTACAAGAGCTTCGTGATGAACTATAATATGCAAGGGATGAACAAGACTATTCCCGAGCTCTTCGCAATGCTGAAAGCTGCGGAGGTAGAAATCAAGAAGGAGCATCAAGTGTTGATGGTTAACAAGACCACTAGTTTCAAGAAAAAGGGCAAAGGGAAGAAAAAGGGGAACTTCAAAAAAAAAGAACGGCAAGCAAGTTGCTGCTCAAGAGAAGAAACCCAAGTCTAGACCTAAGCCTGAAACTGAGTGCTTCTACTGCAAGCAGACTGGTCACTGGAAGCGGAACTGCCCCAAGTATTTGGCGGATAAGAAGGATGGCAAGGTGAACAAAGGTATATGTGATATACATGTTATTGATGTGTACCTTACCAATGCTCGCAGTAGCACCTGGGTATTTGATACTGGTTCTGTTGCTAATATTTGCAACTCGAAACAGGGACTACAGAATAAGCGGGCACTGGCAAAGGACGAGGTGACGATGCGCGTGGGAAACGGTTCCAAAGTCGATGTGATCGCGGTCGGCACGCTACAACTACATCTACCTTCGGGATTAATATTAGACCTAAATAATTGTTATTTGGTGCCAGCGTTGAGCATGAACATTATATCTGGATCTTGTTTAATGCGAGACGGTTATTCATTTAAATCAGAGAATAATGGTTGTTCTATTTATATGAATAATATCTTTTATGGTCATGCACCCTTGAAGAGTGGTCTATTCTTACTAAATCTCGATAATAGTAATACACATATTCATAATGTTGAAACCAAAAGATGCAGAGTTGATAATGAAAGTGCAACTTATTTGTGGCACTGTCGTTTAGGTCATATCGGTGTAAAACGCATGAAAAAACTCCATACTAATGGACTTTTGGAACCACTTGATTATGAATCACTTGGTACTTGCGAACCGTGCCTCATGGGCAAGATGACTAAAACACCGTTCTCCGGTACTATGGAGAGAGCAACAGATTTGTTGGAAATCATACATACCGATGTATGTGGCCCGATGAATATTGAGGCTCGTGGCGTATATCGTTATTTTCTCACCTTCACAGATGATTTGAGCAGATATGGATATATCTACTTAATGAAGCATAAGTCTGAAACATTTGAAAAGTTCAAAGAATTTCAGAGTGAAGTTGAAAATCATCGTAACAAGAAAATAAAGTTTCTACGATCTGATCGTGGAGGAGAATATTTGAGTTACGAGTTTGGTGTACATTTGAAAAATTGTGGAATAGTTTCGCAACTCACGCCACCCGGAACACCACAGCGTAATGGTGTGTCCGAATGTCGTAATCGTACTTTACTAGATATGGTGCGATCTATGATGTCTCTTACTGATTTACCGCTATCATTTTGGGGATATGCTTTAGAGACGGCCGCATTCACGTTAAATAGGGCACCATCAAAATCCGTTGAGACGACGCCTTATGAACTGTGGTTTGGCAAGAAACCAAAGTTGTCGTTTCTTAAAGTTTGGGGCTGCGATGCTTATGTGAAAAAGCTTCAACCTGATAAGCTCGAACCCAAATCGGAGAAATGTGTATTCATAGGATACCCAAATGAAACTGTTGGGTACACCTTCTATCACAGATCCGAAGGCAAAACATTCGTTGCTAAGAATGGATCATTTCTAGAGAAGGAGTTTCTCTCGAAAGAAGTGAGTGGGAGGAAAGTAGAACTTGACGAGGTAACTGTACCTGCTCCCTTACTGGAGAGTATCTCATCACAGAAAACTGTTTCAGTGACACCTACACCGGTTAGTGAGGAAGCCAATGATAATGATCATGAAACTTCAGATCAAGATACTACTGAACCACGTAGATCAACCAGAGTAAGATCCGCGCCAGAGTGGTACGGAAATCTTGTTCTGGAAGTCATGCTACTAGATCATGATGAACCTACGAACTATGAAGAAGCGATGGTGAGCCCAGATTCCGCAAAGTGGCTTGAAGCCATGAAATCTGAGATGGGATCCATGTATGAGAACAAAGTATGGACTTTGGTTGACTTGCCCGATGATCGGCAAGCGATTGAGAATAAATGGATTTTAAGAAGAAGACTGACGCTGATGGTAATGTTACTGTCTACAAAGCTCGACTTGTCGCAAAAGGTTTTCGGCAAGTTCAAGGAATTGACTACGATGAGACCTTCTCACCCGTAGCGATGCTTAAGTCCGTCCGAATCATGTTAGCAATTGCCGCATTTTATGATTATGAAATTTGGCAAATGGATGTCAAAACTGCATTCCTGAATGGATTTCTAGAAGAAGAGTTGTATATGATGCAACCAGAAGGTTTTGTCGATCCAAAGGGAGCTAACAAAGTGTGCAAGCTCCAGCGATCCATTTATGGACTGGTGCAAGCCTCTCGGAGTTGGAATAAACATTTTGATAGTGTGATCAAAGCATTTGGTTTTATACAGACTTTCGGAGAAGCCTGTATTTACAAGAAAGTGAGTGGGAGCTCTGTAGCATTTCTGATATTATATGTGGATGACATATTACTGATTGGAAATGATATAGAATTTCTGGATAGCATAAAGGGATACTTGAATAAAAGTTTTTCAATGAAAGACCTCGGTGAAGCTGCTTACATATTAGGCATTAAGATCTATAGAGATAGATCAAGACGCTTAATTGGACTTTCACAAAGCACATACCTTGACAAAATTTTGAAGAAGTTCAAAATGGATAAAGCGAAGAAAGGGTTCTTGCCTGTGTTACAAGGTGTGAAATTGAGTAAGACTCAATACCCGACCACTGCAGAAGATAGAGAGAATATGAAAGATGTTCCCTATGCATCAGCCATAGGCTCTATCATGTATGCAATGCTGTGTACCAGACCTGATGTGTGCCTTGCTATAAGTTTAGCAGGGAGGTACCAAAGTAATCCAGGAATGGATCACTGGACAGCGGTCAAGAACATCCTGAAATACCTGAAAAAGGACTAAGGATATGTTTCTCGTATATGGAAGTGACAAAGAGCTCATCGTAAAAGGTTACGTTGATGCAAGCTTTGACACTGATCCGGACGATTCAAAATCGCAAACCGGATACGTGTTTACATTAAACGGTGGAGCTGTCAGTTGGTGCAGTTCTAAACAAAGCGTCGTAGCGGGATCTACATGTGAAGCGGAATACATAGCTGCTTCGGAAGCAGCAAATGAAGGAGTCTGGATGAAGGAGTTCATATCCGATCTAGGTGTCATACCTAGTGCATCGGGTCCAATGAAAATCTTTTGTGACAATACTGGTGCAATTGCCTTGGCAAAGGAATCCAGATTTCACAAAAGGACCAAACACATCAAGAGACGCTTCAACTCCATCCGGGATCTAGTCCAGGTGGGAGACATAGAGATTTGCAAGATACATACCGATCTGAATGTTGCAGACCCGTTGACTAAGCCTCTTCCACGAGCAAAACATGATCAGCACCAAAGCTCCATGGGTGTTAGATTCATTACAGTGTAATCTAGATTATTGACTCTAGTGCAAGTGGGAGACTGAAGGAAATATGCCCTAGAGGCAATAATAAAGTTATTATTTATTTCCTTATAATCATGATAAATGTTTATTATTCATGCTAGAATTGTATTTTCCGGAAACATAATACATGTGTGAATACATAGACAAACAGAGTGTCACTAGTATGCCTCTACTTGACTAGCTCGTTAATCAAAGATGGTTATGTTTCCTAACCATGAACAATGAGTTGTTATTTGATTAACGAGGTCACATCATTAGTAGAATGATCTGATTGACATGACCCATTCCATTAGCTTAGCACCTGATCGTTTAGTATGTTGCTATTGTTTTCTTCATGACTTATACATGTTCCTATGACTATGAGATTATGCAACTCCCGTTTACCGGAGGAACACTTTGGGTACTACCAAACGTCACAACGTAAATGGGTGATTATAAAGGAGTACTACAGGTGTCTCCAATGGTCGATGTTGGGTTGGCGTATTTCGAGATTAGGATTTGTCACTCCGATTGTCGGAGAGGTATCTCTGGGCCCTCTCGGTAATGCACATCACATAAGCCTTGCAAGCACTGCAACTAATATGTTAGTTGTGAGATGATGTATTACGGAACGAGTAAAGAGACTTGCCGGTAACGAGATTGAACTAGGTATTGGATACCGACGATCAAATCTCGGGCAAGTAACATACCAATGACAAAGGGAACAACGTATGTTGTTATGCGGTCTGACCGATAAAGATCTTCGTAGAATATGTAGGAGCCAATATGGGCATCCAGGTCCCGCTATTGGTTATTGACCGGAGACATGTCTCGGTCATGTCTACATTGTTCTCGAACCCGTAGGGTCCGCACGCTTAAGGTTACGATGACAGTTATATTATGAGTTTATGCATTTTGATGTACCGAAGGAGTTCGGAGTCCCGGATGAGATCGGGGACATGACGAGGAGTCTCGAAATGGTCGAGACGTAAAGATCGATATATTGGACGACTATATTCGGACATCGGAAAGGTTCCGAGTGATTCGGGTATTTTTCGGAGTACCGGGTAGTTACGGGAGAAGTAATGGGCCTTGATGGGCTTTAGTGGGAAGAGGAAAAAGGCTGCTGCGCCCCCCTCCCCTTTGGTCCGAATTGGACTAGGGAAAAGGGGGCCGGCCACCTCTCCTTCTCCTCCTATTCCTTCTCCCTTCCTCCCCTCTTGGTGGACTCCTACTAGGACTTGGAATCCTAGTAGGACTCCCTATCCTGGCCGCACCTTTGCCTTGGCCGGCCTCCTCCTCCTCCATCCTTTATATACGGAGGCAGGGGCACCTCTAAACACACAAGTTGACACAAGTTGATCCACGTGATCGATTCCTTAGCCGTGTGCGGTGCCCCCTGCCACCATATTCCTCGATAATACTGTAGCGGAGTTTAGGCGAAGCCCTGCTGCTGTAGTTCATCAAGATCGTCACCACGCCGTCGTGCTGACGAAACTCTTCCCCGACACTTTGCTGGATCGGAGTCCGGGGATCGTCATCGAGCTGAACGTGTGCTCGAACTCGGAGGTGCCGTAGTTTCGGTGCTTGATCGGTTGGATCGTGAAGACGTACGACTACTTCCTCTACGTCGTGTCATTGCTTCCGCAGTCGGTCTGCGTTGGGTACGTAGACAACACTCTCCTCTCGTTGCTATGCATCACATGATCCTGTGTGCGCGTAGGAAATTTTTTGAAATTACTACGAAACCCAACAGTTAGCAATTGCCGCATTTTATGATTATGAAATTTGGCAGATGGATGTCAAAACTGCATTCCTGAATGGATTTCTGGAAGAAGAGTTGTATATGATGCAACCAGAAGGTTTTGTCGATCCAAAGGAAGCTAACAAAGTGTGCAAGCTCCAGCGATCCATTTATGGACTGGTGCAAGCCTCTCGGAGTTGGAATAAACGTTTTGATAGTGTGATCAAAGCATTTGGTTTTATACAGACTTTCGGAGAAGCCTGTATTTACAAGAAAGTGAGTGGGAGCTCTGTAGCATTTCTGATATTATATGTGGATGACATATTACTCATTGGAAATGATATAGAATTTCTGGATAGCATAAAGGGATACTTGAATAAAAGTTTTTCAATGAAAGACCTCGGTGAAGCTGCTTACATATTAGGCATTAAGATCTATAGAGATAGATCAAGACACTTAATTGGACTTTCACAAAGCACATACCTTGACAAGATTTTGAAGAAATTCAAAATGGATCAAGCAAAGAAAGGATTCTTGCCTGTATTACAAGGTGTGAAATTGAGTAAGACTCAATGCCCGACCACTGCAGAAGATAGAGAGAATATGAAAGATGTTCCCTATGCATCAGCCATAGGCTCTATCATGTATGCAATGCTGTGTACCAGACCTGATGTGTGCCTTGCTATAAGTTTAGCAGGGAGGTACCAAAGTAATCCAGGAGTGGATCACTGGACAGCGGTCAAGAACATCCTGAAATACCTGAAAAGGACTAAGGATATGTTTCTCGTATATGGAGGTGACAAAGAGCTCATCGTAAAAGGTTACGTTGATGCAAGCTTTGACACTGATCCGGACGATTCTAAAATCGCAAACCGGATACGTGTTTACATTAAACGGTGGAGCTGTCAGTTGGTGCAGTTCTAAACAAAGCGTCGTAGCGGGATCTACATGTGAAGCGGAATACATAGCTGCTTCGGAAGCAGCAAATGAAGGAGTCTGGATGAAGGAGTTCATATCCGATCTAGGTGTCATACCTAGTGCATCGGGTCCAATGAAAATCTTTTGTGACAATACTGGTGCAATTGCCTTGGCAAAGGAATCCAGATTTCACAAAAGGACCAAACACATCAAGAGACGCTTCAACTCCATCCGGGATCTAGTCCAGGTGGGAGACATAGAGATTTGCAAGATACATACGGATCTGAATGTTGCAGACCCGTTGACTAAGCCTCTTCCACGAGCAAAACATGATCAGCACCAAAGCTCCATGGGTGTTAGATTCATTACAGTGTAATCAAGATTATTGACTCTAGTGCAAGTGGGACACTGAAGGAAATATGCCCTAGAGGCAATAATAAAGTTATTATTTATTTCCTTATAATCATGATAAAATGTTTATTATTCATGCTAGAATTGTATTTTCCGGAAACATAATACATGTGTGAATACATAGACAAACAGAGTGTCACTAGTATGCCTCTACTTGACTAGCTCGTTAATCAAAGATGGTTATGTTTCCTAACCATGAACAATGAGTTGTTATCTGATTAACGAGGTCACATCATTAGTAGAATGATCTGATTGACATGACCCATTCCATTAGCTTAGCACCTGATCGTTTAGTATGTTGCTATTGCTTTCTTCATGACTTATACATGTTCCTATGACTATGAGATTATGCAACTCCCGTTTACCGGAGGAACACTTTGGGTACTACCAAACGTCACAACGTAAATGGGTGATTATAAAGGAGTACTACAGGTGTCTCCAATGGTCGATGTTGGGTTGGCGTATTTCGAGATTAGGATTTGTCACTCCGATTGTCGGAGAGGTATCTCTGGGCCCTCTCGGTAATACACATCACATAAGCCTTGCAAGCATTACAACTAATATGTTAGTTGTGAGATGATGTATTACGGAACGAGTAAAGAGACTTACCGGTAACGAGATTGAACTAGGTATTGGATACCGACGATCGAATCTCGGGCAAGTAACATACCGATGACAAAGGGAACAACGTATGTTGTTATGCGATCTGACCGATAAAGATCTTCGTAGAATATGTAGGAGCCAATATGGGCATCCAGGTCCCGCTATTGGTTATTGACCAGAGACATGTCTCGGTCATGTCTACATTGTTCTCGAACCCGTAGGGTCCGCACGCTTAAGGTTACGATGACAGTTATATTATGAGTTTATGCATTTTGATGTACCGAAGGTTGTTTGGAGTCCCGGATGTGATCACGGACATGACGAGGAGTCTCGAAATGGTCGAGACGTAAAGATTGATATATTGGAAGCCTATGTTTGGACATCGGAAGTGTTCCGGGTGAAATCGGGATTTTACCGGGTTACCGGGAGGTTACCGGAACCCCCCGGGATCCATATGGGCCTTCATGGGCCTTAGTGGAAAGGAGAAAGGGGCAGCCCAAGGTGGCTGCGGCTCTTCCCCCTCCCCTAGTCCTATTAGGACTAGGAGAAAGTGGCCGGCCCCCCTCTCTCCCTTCCCCTCCGAGGAATCCTAGTTGGACTAGGATTGGGGGGAGGAATCCTACTCCCAGAGGGAGTAGGACTCTCCTGCGCCTCCCTCTATGGCCGGCCAGCCTCCCCCTCTCTACTCCTTTATATACGGAGGCAGGGGCACCTCTAAACACACAAGTTGACACAAGTTGATCCACGTGATCGATTCCTTAGCCGTGTGCGGTGCCCCCTGCCACCATATTCCTCGATAATACTGTAGCGGAGTTTAGGCGAAGCCCTGCTGCTGTAATTCATCAAGATCGTCACCACGCCGTCGTGCTGACGAAACTCTTCCCCGACACTTTGCTGGATCGGAGTCCGGGTATCGTCATCGAGCTGAACGTGTGCTCGAACTCGGAGGTGCCGTAGTTTCGGTGCTTGATCGGTTGGATCGTGAAGACGTACGACTACTTCCTCTACGTCGTATCATCGCTTCCGCAGTCGGTCTGCGTAGGGTACGTAGACAATACTCTCCCCCTCGTTGCTATGCATCACATGATCCTGTGTGCGCGTAGGAAATTTTTGAAATTACTACGAAACCCAACAGGACCTAGTTGTCAAACAATTAGGAGGAAGTATTTTTTTGGCTTGTAATAACGAGGCACCTGCTTGCGAAAAGCAATGACCCTAGTGGGTCCCTACTGTCAGCCTCTCCACATACAGTCATCTCCTGTTTCCTCTTGGTCGTTGACCATGTTGACAACGCCAAACGGCGGCGGGTACAGCGAGCGAACCAAGGCGGAGAGCGACGGCAAGGCCTCGGACGGGAACGAACAGCAGCCGTGGAAGATGCGGTAGTGTAGTGGCAGGTGGAGGGGAGTACGAGGGCAACAACATGAAACTCAAGCTTACAAATGGTACAAAAAGCCCAAGGGTTAATTGCTTATCAAATTTTTAGACAAAACCCAGATTGAACATGGCAGTAACATCTAACCCAACCACTCTTTTTTGCAGTCACAAACAAATGGGTCGGTCTTATCCATAAAATCAACATTCTGTGCAAAAAAGTTTATGTCAGGATGACTACAACTTGTTGTAAATAGAAGCCGAGCATGTTTAGAAGCCCATTTGTCCACCTGAAACTTCTTTTTTTGATGTTCAACGTGTCCGTCCCTGAGAAATCTCTTGCGGTAAAACTTAAGCCTCATGGACAATAGTAACCTCGCATTCAACATGAAGAATGTGACAAAGTTTCTATTTGCCTGGTTGGATGCATATCCTTCCATCATTATTGTCCTCAAACGAATGTTATGAGAACTGAGAAAATCCTGGTTCTTATTACGCCACCGATTGGTTATATGTTTTGCTCCATGTGGTTGTGCCTAAGTAGACATGAAGATTGAAAACAGTTAAGGTCTGAAAAAATAGTATGTCGAAAGAACGATAGCTAAACAGTTAATCCTAGTACAATATATACGGGCTTTTAATGTGCATGAAATCATCACCTCTATATATAAATTCTCTAGAGATCGAAAGCATCGCGGCAAGCCAATAATTATGTTCAGATCAAAACTAAACATTCTGATATATAAGATCTTGACAGAATCCAGCAACATTGATAGGCTATCAATAGACAAACTTTTCATTGAGCATATAACATAATATTAGTACCCAAAGTGTACTCCAAGATGATATAAAACTTATGCGCACAAATGAAAAATGCAGCTTATGTTTACAAATGTGTAGGTGATAATATACTGTACCTGAAAAAGTGAGGAGCCAAACACCAACTCCTTGTGATCATTAAACGGGTCACAAATTACACCCAAAGTCTCCAGTTTGGGCGCAGAGACAACAGTTATTTGTGAAGGTTTATAACAATTATCAAGGAGCAACCTTTGAAGTGAAGGGGCATCTTCGATGATGAGCTGATGTCCTTCAAAACAAATTCCAATGCTTTTAAGGTGAGGCGACTTTATTTGGAGACAACTGATACGGATTTCTATTCCCAAAACAATCAGCAAGCGCTCCAGAGCAGGGCAACTGGAGTGGATGATGTTGTGTAGTGAGGCCTCCAACAGATAAACCACCACAAGCGAAAGTTTTTTTAGTAGTAGGACTCAAAGCATTTATACTAGATCGTATGGTAGATGGCACCTGGCAAAGGTGGCGGTGTCGAGAGAGGAGGAAAACCGCGAGATGGACAACGGTGGTGTGGGCACGAATTCTTGTTGTGTTCATGGTATGAAACTTTTGTGGTAATGGTACAACTCAAACTGCTGGAGTTTTCCAAATTCAGAGGATGTCAGCCAAGTGTCCACCGTGCCGGGTATGGACAACAGGTAGCGTGTCAGGATGCAGAGGCATTGAACGGGGCCTTGATGGTGAGAGGAGACGATGGCTCTAAGGAGATCAAATTCAGGAAGGACAGATATCTAACGACATTTGAGATTGAGGGGCACAGTGCGCCATAGAGGGCGCCACTGAGTTGAGAGGACTTGTGTGCGGCAGCAATCCTTGGTGGGGAGAAGCGAGATGATCTCCTCAAGGCTGACGTCCGGGAGATCGCTGATGCGGTCCACCGGAGATTCTACCGGTTCCTTAGATCTGGATGGGGGGGCTCGCCGCTTCTCCTCACGCTACCGGGTGCGGGATCTACAACTGGTGTCGCTGCTGGCAAGAGCCTCATCTTCTTGGCGCTGGGGCCAGCCGACTCCATTTTCCTTGTGGGCATCGCGCCGAGCTCACAGATTTGAGCAGAGTAGCCAGAGACGAGCCTAGTGGCAGTGCGAGTGGGGAAGAAGGAGGGCTAGGGATTTCTGTAGGAGTTGAAGAAGAGGAGAAGGCGTTTTCTGTACGAGTGAGGAAGAAGGTGAGCGGGGATTTTCTGGACGAGTGAGGAAGATTGGGGAGTGGGGGGAATTGGGGGGAGACGAAAGCGGGAGAGCGAGCTGTTTGTGTTTATAAGGCCCGCTGCACTAACTACTCGCTTTTTCCCAAGAATCACTCTCTTCTTTTGCGTTGCTGCATTGGAGCTGGCGCATGCACTTGACTTACTTGCCATGCATGCAGGATGCATGTGCCCGCCGGCCACTGCATGCACATGGTTTGTTACTAGGCCTATTTAATAGGGTGATTATGTATTAAATTAAGGAGATTTATTTTCTCTGTGCATCTTCTTGGTCTTAGCAATTGGCTCATGGGCCTAATAAACCCGGACAGAGGGAGTATAAGTGGAAGCGAGGAAGAAGGAGGTTTTTTTCTGGGATCGCCCCCTCTTCAAGAAATATGGGCTTCTCCTCGCAACAAAGAAAAAATAAAATTTTAAGATGGATAGGCTTTTGTATCGACCCAGTCGGCTACCCGTTTTCGTACTGGAGGGCCTTGTGCTAGAGGCAACCCGAGAAACGCTCTAGATTATTGCCCATTCGAAAGAAAAAAAGAGACGCCTCCAGCATATGGCTACTCATCGGTAACCTTTTTCAACTTGGCATCCACCAAATTAGAGGATGCGGTATTGGATGCAGACACTCACATTGAACTAAGCTTGAGAAGATACGGTATGCATACTAATATTCAGAAGAACAAAAGTTTAGCATGTCTATGCATCTCAATAATTCACCATCCTATAACCAATACAAAGCTGTGAGAAGGTGTGGAAATAGAGAAAATCAGTCAATGCTTCTCTGAGCAAAGGGCCTCCCTGCACACGCATTAATTTCCCGGGCATGCTTGTTTCTTCTCAATGTTGCGAGCACTTTGAGCATGTTGGCAACTCCATAGCTAGCTACCTGCCTCATCTTGCAATTGATGCTAACACATTTGCGGCAAACACATGAAGCAATAGAGATGACTCAACATGAGTCCATATTGTGCAGTTCCCCTGAAGTCATCTTCATTGTCCTGAATCTGAAAAGATAGGAAAACAATAGCAATACTTAAATGGTGTTGCAAAACAGTAGCACATATCAATAGCTTGGCATGACAAAACACGATCATCTGGATGAAGGGGATACTGACCTGCCTGAGGAAGATTATATGTAATTTCATATGTCCTTGGTTGATTTCCACCTTCGGCTGCACTGCTTGTTTTCTCCTCCACACATGACAGGATCGTTCCGCACTGCAATCAGCAAGTCAATGTACGAATAAGCTTATTTCATCTTGCGGTGGTCATTTACCTAGTTACGAACGTAGGAATACCTGGAGCACCATGAGGTTAGCTGACAGCATGTAGATGCAGCCATATAAATTTTGTGTCGTGCTACCAAAATTGAGATTTGTATCCCTTCTCGTTATGAGAATTCTTCTTGAAGTTGGTAGAATGTGATGGCTTGTTCTTTTGATCAGACTTGCCTTTCCCCTGAAATTTGTTCTTGTTGTTTTGGGGCTGGTTGGGCTGGAAGTTCTTTTCGTATACCATGTGGCACTAGAAGCTCCCTCAGCGACCCGATCACGTGAGACTTTTGCTCTCGCCTTCTCTTCAAAATCAAGAGTCCTAATGAGATCCAAAACAGAAAACTCATGTCTCTTGTTTTTCAGAGAAGTAGCAAAACCGTTCCACGAAGGTGGAAGCTTGGCAATGATGGTCCCAGCAACAAATTTGTCCAGCAACACACACTTAAAGTACTCTAGTTCCTTAGAGAGTGACTGTATCTCATGAGTCTGCTAAACAACGGAGCGCTCATCAGTCATCTTGTAGTCACAGAATTGCTCCATGACATACAACTCGTTGCCAGCGCCGAGGCCCCAAACATGGCCTCGAGCGCAGCCCACATGTCGTTCCCGCTGTCAAATGACATATATGAATCCATAATGGAATCGTCAAGAACACTAAGCAGGGCGGCTTTGAAGAGGGTATCCATGTTCTCAAAAGCTTCCTGCTGTGTAGGATTAAGATCGCCCTCAGGACTACACTTAGTGTCGTCATAGCAGTACATGATCTGAAACCAATATACTGCTCTTGTGCGCCACCTTTTATATTGCACCCCCTTAAAAGTAGGCGGCTTCAAAAGCGCATCAAAACCACTTGGAGTAAATTGCCTATAATCAGGTTTTTGGATTGAATTGTTCAATATATGAGCAATTTACTATGAGATTTAATCCGAATCAGCAGTAAATAGATCATGATGACAATTGCAAAGATCAAAGTAATGATGCGGACTAAACCAAGAGGACAGAATCACATACTGTACAGCAGGAGCAGAATCGCTGTGGTTTATGTCGTCACTCATGTCGTTGATGAAGAGGTTACTGAGGTCGGGGAAGAAGGTTGTCGTTGATGAAGTCGTCACTGGCAGCAGTCACATGAGTGTGCTCCCCAAAAACCTGATCACCCCTCTCCCATACAGGATCACGAAAGGCGGGTGTCGGTGTCAAAACCGGCGGATCTGGGGTAGGGGGTCCCGAACTGTGCGTCTAGGCGGATGGTAACAGGAGATAAGGGACACGATGTTTTTACCCAGGTTCGGGCCCTCTCGGTGGAGGTAAAACCCTACTCCTACTTGATTAATATTGATGATATGGGTAGTACAAGAGTTGATCTACCACGAGATCAGAGAGGCTAAACCCTAGAAGCTAGCCTATGGTATTATTGTTGTTGTATATGTCTGTCGACTAGCCTGGCCCTGGTTTATATAATGCACCAGAGGCCTAGGATAACATGAGTCCTAGCCGAATACGTCGGTGGGGGAGGAGTCCTTGTCTTGATCACCAAGTCTTGTGGAATCTTCCTTGTATGCGGCAACTGTCTGAACTGGCCCATGAGTATATGGCCATGGGGGTCCTTGGCCCAAGCCAACTGATCGAGAGACGACGTGGTGAGTACCCCCTAGTCCAGGACACCGTCAGTAGCCCCCTGAACTGGTCTTCAAGTTAGGGACGCTCCTCGATTCTTCCGACCTGTTCTTCATCTTCGGTTGCTGGTCTTGAAAACTGTTCAACAAATCTTCTCATCTTCTATCTTGACGATTGCCGAAATGCATTCGACGATTTTACACGTCGGGTATCCGAGGAGCCCCTTTAAGTTTCTGGCCTTTATCAATGCCTTGTTATCTTTATGCCACACCTCAGGTTCGAAGTTGTTCCCGGGAGGCAGTGTCCTCTTGCATCCGAGCTCTAACGCTGGACTGCATTCAAGATATCTTTTGCAGCCGAGCACCAACGCCGACCGCTTTCCAGCTCTAATGTCGGAACTTTTCCGAGCTCCAACGCCGGACTATGTATCCGAGCTCCAACGCCGGACTGTATCCGAGCTCCAACGCTGGACTATGTATCCGAGCTCCAACGCCGGACTGTATCCGAGGTGTCGTAAATCACCTTGGTTCAAAGAAGTTTGAAGGAGTTTAGCCGAGCTTAATGCCGGAAATGCCCTCTAAGGAGCCACCCACTTGCATCCGAGCTATATGCCGAACTGCTTCCGAGGTGGTTAAGCACCTTGGTCATGGGCTGATTTTTGGTCAATGTTTTTTATTGATGCAATTTATTCTCTGACGAGATATATAGCCAGTAGCCCTCAAGGTGTGTATCGGTCTAAAACCCGAGATGCACCTGAAGGATGACATAAGACCGCTGATCCCAGTAACCGCTAAGACTCAGGTTGATTTGCAAAATCGGTCTGAGGATCAAGTCCTAGCTCGGCAGAATACTTCGGGACACAAAAAGCGGCATGCTCAATCCTCAAGACTCAGGTTGGGTGCGGCCGACCAACCTGAGGATCAAAATCTCCTCGGGGACTATATTACACTTAAAATTTTCTGCATTGGATAGGCAATGCAGTAGCCCCCGAGACATTGGTCGGGTAGCAACACCAGATCAGGGGATCGATGTGCCCCTTTAATATTTGTAAATAATAAGCCCAAAGCCCAGTAGCCCCCGAGCCTTAATGCGGGCACGGGTGGCCGAGTTAAGGATTAATATCCATAGTAAAATCACAAATTATGTGTAATGACTCTATGTATCCAAGTACTTTACGTCATTAACGCTCGGATCCGCATTGTACAAAACTTTGTTGACCGACCATCGGCTTCCACCTCCTCGGCCAATAGCCGAGGAGTGTTTGTCCTACTTTATAAAGCCTTTATGAGGGCAAAGATTTACAACAAACAAGGCAATCTGGTCATACGGTTTTATAAACAAAGGTACGCAGAGAGATATTTCATATTACTGTTTAACAGAAGAAATGTCTTCCAAAGAAAATAGTCCCGCTATCGGTTCCTTTCTTTGGGTTGTCATGCTAAGCATGATCATGAAACCTCACCACCAATGTAAGAGCAAAATATCGAGGATATAGTTTGGGAGGCCAGTTAATAGCCCCCGGTATTGTTCGGCGACAGTCGAGGTCAAGCCATAAACACTTTGGCCATTGTTATGAATGGTCCGTCGTTTAACACCGTCATCGGATCGCTGACCAGTTTACGCTTATTGTGAAAGACAATTTTCGGCTTTCTCCACTGAGGTGCTTAACCATGTGAGCTGGAAGCACAATCGCAGTGGTTCTCCCTTTTCACACCTAGCCGAACAAAGCGGAACGTAGGAGGCAAGCGCAGGAGCCGGGCAACCCAACTATTGACCGAAGACACAATTCAAAACCGATGCATATATAGCAATATCCGAGAATGTTTTTGCCGAATCTCTAAAGGTGTCCGGCGTTGCACTATGAGACTTGTGCTGAAAACACACAAATAGTTTAAAAAGTGCCATAAGCTTGGAAAACCAAAAAACGTCAGTAAAAACTTGACGTCCAAACAAGATCAAGTGTTCGGTGCCAATCCAAAAATTGGCCTTAGCAAAAGAAGTGCTTCTGTCGTGCTTTAACATGATACATCCTATCTCAAGACTTCAAGTGGGTCAGCCTACGGCTTCCTCCTATCCCGAGGGCGGAGTACTTCTCATTAGGCCAGTTTAGCAAACTAAACTCTAGCGGCTTTGAGAGACAAATTAGGCTCCCCGGCTAGTGACCACACGCTCGTGTCAAAAAAGGAGTGATAGATAATAATAATGATAATAAAACTTTGCAACGACTAAGAAGAAGAACACTTATCATAAAACGGCTCATATAAATTTAAGATCCCCCAAGTGACTTGGGTAAAAGAATGATTGCATGTACCGAAGTACTTATATCATATCTATGTTCAACCGAACTTTAAACGCGTCTTAACCAACCGTCGGCTTCTCCCTCTTCGGTCAAGGACCGAAAAGTGTTATGTACTCCATCTGTCGAGAATATCGACGGTGTTTCCAATAACCAGGCAATCAGGCCATAAGGCCGTAACAGACAAAGCGTGCTCAAGGAACTTATGCTATATTACTGCGAAGTGTAAGAAGCATCTTCGAAGAAAATAGTACCCCCATCGATACCTTTCTTCGGTGCTCATTGTTATTATGATACTTGTGCAATAGATTTTTTGTACTCATGAGTTCCGTTGTGTGCCGACCATCATTGAAAACTATAAGAGCGCTAGCTTTCGGCTTCACCCAGTCTGAGTTCCGGCTCGGATGACCCGATCGTGACAATCGCAGAGGTGCTCCCTTTACTCCCTAACCGAACAATCGGGAACATAGGGGTAAACACAGGAGCGAGGCAACCCAGCTTGCAAATCGCTTAAGTCAATATGGTGCATATTGTGGCGTAATACACGAACAAGGAATGAAGCCGTACAAGTATAATCATATGCAAGAGGAAAATCTTGATGAAGGAAGCCCCCAAATGAATTGGGCATTTGAATTTATGCGTCACAACCAAAGTTTGAACAAGAATTTCTTTTTACAAGAAACTTTTTTCCAAAAAAGTATAATGCTTGGTCGAACCGGACACAAGTTAGGAATTAAAGCTTTGAGCATGAAAGCAACTTAGCTGGTTAATGTGTTCGGTATTGATGACGCGGTCCGAGCTTGATACGGGACAAGGTTCCATCCCCCAAGCCGGTCCCGAGGTGGCGGAGCGGAGAGCTCGACACGCCGAAGTGGTGACATAGCACGGTCAATGCAGACCGGCAGAGTGACTCCGAAGTCCCCGGATCATTTTCCTGTGCACAAAAAATGGTGCAAACCGGAGATAATAGTAATAATGATAATTAAAAAGAATCGTTGCATAATAAAGAATTTATGCAAAGTGAGTGATAAAAGAAATATGGCCTAGCGTCGAAGTCAATGTCGATGCAGGGCGGCGGCGTGATGCGGTAAAGGCATGGCAAGGCCTGAATTCATAGGTCGGTTCGAGTTCCGGATGCGGTGTTCGCCGGACTATGTACGGAAACTGACCGGACCACCATGCCACCCTTGTTAATGCGTCCACCATTTGATAGACCTGCATACATATGATGGACAAACCAGAGTAATAATTTATTGGGAAAAATGAACCCAAACAAGCAAAAAATACTAGGATTAATAGCACCTAGCTTATTTTGTAGCAATCCGAAGAAAGGTGATTCCCAAAATTTGGACTCGATCCGCACCTATTGCCTGATGGGCGATAAAGCAACGGCATGGCGATGCTGGCAAAGGTTGGCTCGCCGAGGCAAAGCCCTCGGTCTAGCTAACCTGATGGAGCCGGTCGGCCAGCGACGCCGAAGTCTCCGGGGTAGGTTGATGAAGAGATGATGAAGCCCCCGGTCCAGCTAATGTGATGAAGCCTCGGTGTCAGCCGATGAGTCGAAGTAGGTCGGCATGGTGGACACCAGCTTGAGAAAGCAACAGTGCGGCCCTGCCGATGCAGGTCGTGACGTGGTCAATGCCGGCTTGATGAAGTGACCGTGGGGTGATGAAGGTGTGCCCGCTCCGTGTAATCCGTGGGGCGTGATGTTGGTGACGATTTATCCTTCGTGATGCCGAACTATTGTTCGGCTGGCCGAGATGATGATCCGAAGAAATTGAGCTCGGCTCAACAAAGCGACGACGTGTCTAACGCAGGTCGGCTGCCGTGGAGTGATGTTGTCGGGCTGGTTTGACACCGGCGCGACGGTGAAGTTCGTATCACAAGAATACTTTTAATACTACTGGGATGTGTTTGAGAATAAAACACAACACACCATAAGAAAACTTCCTTCAAAAAGGATGTCCGAGATCCCGTTCATAAAGAAGATGAATTCGGGTCGGATTCGTTCTCGCGCAGAAAGTAGATCCAAAAAGTGATGCACTAATCGGAAGTTTCCCGGAGTTTGGACGGTCGGATCGAGCTGAATTTTTGGCAGGTGGTAGATATGGTAATTCCGCAGAAAATCAACGGTTGGATCTTCCAAAGGACATACGAGCTAGATGCTGGATACCACACCCTAAACTCGTCTGAATTCTCGTCCATATTCAACAGGGATCCGGTATATCGGAGATTGCCGGAGATTCCTCCATCGGAACTCGACAAAAATTTTGTAGGGTTGTTGTAGACTTAATTCCGCATAATTCCACCAAAGTAATTATTTAGGAGACACTCGAGGAGGCAGTGGCGGCGGATACAAGTTTGCTGTCCAGAAAAACAGCACAGTCGCCTGAGGGCAATGTTGACATTGAGCCGCCGAGCTCCATGGATGACTCCTCCACGATCTTGATAGAGATCGGAGTTGGTGTTGATGAAGGCCCTCATCCGAACATGACGATCGGAGGTAGGGTGCAGTCCTCAGTCAAGCCAAGGTGACCAGTCGAGCTGGTGACGAAGATGCCGAAGTCGCAGTTGATCTGCAGGCGAGCCATCACCTTTTTGCCGAACACACAGTGGAACTCTCAATGAAAGCACCAATGTCGGTGTCAAAACCGGCGGATCTCGGGTAGGGGGTCCCGAACTATGCGTCTAGGTGGATGGTAACAGGAGACAAGGGACACGATGTTTTTACCCATGTTTGGGCCATCTCGATGGAGGTAAAACCCTACTCCTGCTTGATTAATATTGATGATATGGGTAGTACAAGAGTTGATCTACCACGAGAGCAGAGAGGCTAAACCCTAGAAGCTAGCCTATGGTATGATTGTTGTTGTATATGTCTATCGACTAGCCTGGTCCTGGTTTATATAATGCACCAGAGGCCTAGGATAACATGAGTCTAGCCGAATACGCCGGTGGGGGAGGAGTCCTTGTCTTGATCACCAAGTCTTGTGGAATCTTCCTTGTATGCGGCAACTGTCCGAACTGGCCCATGAGTATATGGCCATGGGGGGTCCTCGGCCCAATCCAACTGATCGGGAGACGACGTGGTGAGTACCCCCTAGTCCAGGACACCATCAGCGGGGTTCGGAGGACTACTGTCCCTTCTCGCGGTACACATTGGAAGGAGGGCTGGAGAAGAATTGTGTGGCGACACTAAGATCTGGAACGGTGCGAAACCATATGATACAGTGGCGTCTAGGGTAGAGCATGTCAGGTCGGTCGTGTGAGTAATACCAACTATAATAGTAGGCCTTTGGCCCCCAAACCCTACTTCCAAGTCAATAATAGCCCCACCAAGGTTTGTCTAAAAAACTGAGTAATTAAGGCGTTTGTTAATTATTAATTAATGACTTAAATAAATTTTCCGACCAACAAAAATATAGACCACGCGGATAGCTTTCGTCCTTAAACAGGCTCATTCCCGAAGAGCGCGCGTGTAGGTTTCCTATTATCATGCTCATGCAAATGCTAGAATAGATCACATTATAAAGTGGTGCAACTCACACCCACCTAGCAGTATGGGACTAAACTTTGGTCCCACTCACACCACACTTAGAGCATGGTTAATAGTATAGCCAACATCCGGCTATATGAAGTTGACACATCATCTAGAACCAACCTAATAGCCTGCTAGTACAATAGTTAGTCCCTTTAGTATAATACTATATCATTAATAATGGCCCCACCTTTTGTCTCACAAAGTATGTTGGGGCTCCTGCTACAACCGGCTACAAGTTTACAACTCACTTCTCTTATCTCCCCTCTTCTCTCTCCTTCAACTAAGCACAAATACTATATTTAAATCCTTATAGCTTGCTTATGTCATCTAATTGTAGTACTTGCTCAAAGGTTACTCTCCACTGTGTAGTCTGAAATGCTGGGCGTGCAGCGGGCGGTGCCCTCGTCGGCGCGCCGCTTCAACGGAGGAAGTAGTGAGAGGTCGCGCCGCCCTGACTTGCCATCAATGTGGAGCGGCGGGCTCAGCTGGCACCAGGCAGGAAGTGCGCGCGGGAGGGGGGAGGGGTTTTTGTTGGGCTAAGAAGGTGAGAAGCCACCTTGGGATCGGTCTGGACGGGGAAATATCATGTGCTCCCATACTCACTAGTAGTTTCATGCATATGACACTGGTCTATGTTACTACTCCCTCCTTTCCGGTTTATAGAGATGTTTAGACTAACATAGTAATATGTTATAGTATAAGTTACTCCTGACTATGACCAGCCTTGGCCTCTCCCAGTGCTCCACCATGTATAGCTGCTAAGCCTACCACATAGGCATAAAATATGATGTGGCAAGTTAATTAAGAAGAGAGAGACTAGTTTGATGACCGCAGGAAGAAACGATGGAAAGACAGTTTTGAGTCTATTGCTAATTAAATGAAGCAAGCTTAGCAACAACAAACTAAGCACCTATGCATTGGAGACATGAGTTGCTAAGCCATTTAATGCAATTAGCACCTCATCTAAGCACATCTCAGCACTTAGCACTTAGCACCCCCTTGACTGTGGACCTTGACGGTGTACGCCACCTTGTGTCAAGATCTAAGATGCCACGTGTACCAGATGAATGACTCCAAGCTCTACCAACGTGATGCAAGTGTGAGCCGAGGAACATTGTTGGCAACACATCCCCTCAGACTAGCCACAATGGGTAGTAACATAGACTAGTAACATGCTCATGTTACTAGACTATGTTACTATCTCTATAGTAACATATCCGTGGTAACATGCAACATTTCATTTATTAATCTATAGACACATCTTGCCTTGATATTTTTGATGCTACTACTTTCCTCTCTTTCTTCATTTATTGCTTGCCACATCATCTACTTTACCTTGACATGTGTGATGTTACTACCTATGTTACTCCCACTATGGGTAGTCTCATAATTTTCCTCGTCATCATCTGAGTCCTAGAAGATCTCACCCACATCATCATTAGGCATGCAGCCGCCTTGATAGACAACGTGCGCAGAAGGAGTTGAGGCGACTGGGGGACGCACCATGTCGTGGGCACTCCGTACGTGCTCGTGTGCGTGCAGCGTGCGTGATTTTCCATCGGTGCTAGCTCTAAGGCCGAGGCTGCGGCCGTCTTCATCTCCGACTTGTCATTGAGCAACGACGGCAAAGAGGTGCTGCAAGAGATGCGTAGGCGCTGTTGTGTGCGAGCTTTGCCGTAGCACGACGAATCGGACGTCGCCATAGATGGCGCACGCCTCCATGCTGCTGAGTGTGTGCGCATGCATGCGTTATTCTCGTGCATTCTGCGGCCGAGTGTGTGTGCATGCACGTGTTGTGTATGTGCGTTGTGTGCTCCATGATGTGGACGTATGTGCATGAGTTGGATCGGATGGAGTTAGTGTGTTGGCGTGTGTACATGCGTGGCTGCATGCATCCTATACATGCGTGGCTTGTTGCGTGGTTATCAAAATAAACTATAATACATCTTCAACTTAGCATCCTGATGTATGGTCTCTAGTGGTTAGCAAAGAGTTCATGTTCTTTTATTTGTTTGTAGGTGGGCAGGCGGCAAAAAACAGGGGAAAACGCGCAAGGTTCCTTGCAGACGCTCCATCGTGAGGTTCCTTGCTCCTTCTCGGTCGTCGAGAATCTATGTTCTTCAACTCTTTTTTTACGTGAGCTTTGTTCATCCTTTTGCCAACACGGGAGACTTCTAGCATCAAGGTTGTCGTTTCATGCAATAAATGGAGATAATCAGATAAGCGGTGCGTAAGTGAGTCGTGCATTTCGATGGCACCTACTATGCAATATTTTTTCTCCTTGATGGCACATGAATAGTGCACGTACTCAACGATGGAGCACGGGATGGTAGCCATGTCATGGTCAGCTCTTTTTTGGAGAGAGTACGTACTAAATAACTTTGATGTGTCCTGTCAACTCGTAGAACGACGATAAGCTTGCTTACTACGCCTTCTCCCTCGCCAACGCATGCGCTGTGGCTCGCAGCACGAGGAGAAACTTTTGCTTACAAGAGATGGACGTGCAGCAGTTCATTTGATGTTAGATTGCCAGAAGTACTACTATAGAACCATCGACTTCCGGAAGAGGCGAAGAGCCATGCGCAAGGTCACCTATTAACCTTAGGCTAGGCGTAGTGGGAGTAACATAAGTAGGGGTACCTCCTTTTTTATTCTAGAAACAACCACACACGAATATTGGACGGTACCAGCACAACAACTAAATCAAAAATTGAAACCAACCAATGAACTACTACTACTAGTGAGTGTTTTCTACTACGTATCATGTACTCCGTCTGTCCATGTATATAGGGCTTAATGCTTTGATTCAGTTGCTGTGCTGCTACCGTCCAATATTCATGCGTGGTTGTTTCTAGAGTAAAAAAAGGAGGTACTAGTATTTACTGTGGGAAAGATAAAGTGATGGTTGATTCGCCGAGAAACTTATTACTCTTGGAATATGGGAGTACCAGCGGATTCAAGGAACAAAGAAATGATGGTTGCTTCAGCCAAGCAACTTACTGTGGCAAAGGTGGGGCTCTGTGATTTGACTGCTCACTAGTCATTTCTACTATGGCGCTATGACCGGGGTGAATCTTTCCCTGCAGTTGTGCACTCAATATTGCTGCATGGCAGGTGGAGCCGGATGAAGGATGTCCCACATGTCGGTGAAACGAAGTTGAATTGTTTCTGGCATTGCTATCAATCCTTCAGGATTTGTTTATATGTACGCATAATTTTAATGAAATTGTACTGTGATGCTATGAAGGTTACAACTTTTGTTCCCGCGGGAAAAAAAGGTTTCAACTTAGGATCATGTGTCTTGCCTCAAGATTATCTCGTTACAACATTCCATTAAATACAAATGAAACTACCATGGCTGCTAATGCATCTCAATGGTTCGCAGATCAGCGCCAATATTCGCATCACAACTGAAGACAAAGTTGTGAGAAGGTGTACAAATAAAGAAAAATATATAATTGATCGATGTTGTTCATAGGCATGGCTCCATTTCCTTGGCACAGTGTTCATTGCTCGGCAGCTAGTTTCACCCAGCTCTGTAGCCAAGAAAGAGGTGCATGGAGGACACCACAATACGATCATTTTGTGCAGCTCCACTAAAATCGAGCGGACCATCCCTGTTTGCAAACATATCCAGTCAGTGTGATTACACTAATAGTGGACTAGATGATCAAACATAACACACACAAATAGAAGCCGATCACCTCTATGATCTCTCTTTAGGACTAACTACTTGCTGGAGAAGATTAGACACAGAGTTGGATGAGGAGGATAGCAAAACCAATCTCCCTTTCTGCAGTCCCACAGAAATGTAAAAACGTTGCCCGTGTGACATTTTGGCGGAACTGCACAAAACACACTTAAGAAAAAAGTGATTTGTGCAGTTCACCAAAAGGTCGCAATAGCAACAAGGTGAAAATGGATAGCCCTGTTCGTAAAAGGAGGTAGAAAGGAAACAATTACTGCCCAATAACATGAGTTGAAGACATATACGCCGACAAAAAAGAAGCATGTTCCATGTAATAAGGGAAAGATAGCACATGGTGGTTTATCAAAAATGGTTTGAGGACGAGATTGTAAGATGGAAAGTACGCCAGCCGAGATACATTTTAAGCAAATAACTAAAGAAGATCCACATGCAGCAACATGGGAAGATGGGCAGTGGAGCAAGGCCAAAGGAAGTTGTACCTGAGGGTCGTCGGGATGTTACTAGGAGGGCGACGGTGGCCGGGATCTGCCCATACTGCGGCAGCGAGCAAGTGGTGAAGCCCTACCACGCCGGAGCTTGGTCAGAGAGAATGGCGGGTACTGCGGATCGGGACGTGCTGCCTTAACACCGTCGAACAGAGAGACGATGCACATCCTCCCTTTCCGCCGGCGGACGGGATCCAGTCGGATCACTAACCAACGGTGAGAGAGAGAGAGAGAGAGAGGCCAGCGCTTCCTTGTGTGAGATGGTGTGATGAGAGACAAACCCATTTTTCCATTTTCCCCACGGCAATCGTTTTATATTTAGTACGTGCCATTGAGGCATATATAGCTTTATTTAATACTAATGCATCAAGTCGAACTTTGTTCCGTCTAGGCGTGGTACCGGACCCTCCTTCAAGTAAACAACCGCTACACGCATCAAATTATCACATGGGCTGCCTTTTCATATAGAAACAAAGTCTACCATGTACCCGCGCACGTGTAGCCGGGAACAAGATGTGAGTACGTGCGTCCTGCGTGCACCTCTTCTTTAGGTGCAGGTACGTACGTGGGTGGGGGTGAGAGAGATGGTTTGTTTGAAACAGAGGCAATGTGTTGATATCTCAAACAAAAAACGTAACATATGCAATGTGCGTGAAACGGAGTCATGGACGTGAGATATCGATAGAATTGAAAACAAGGATGAAGTGTGTGGTTGAACGATCGATAAAGAGTGCCATTGAATTTTTGTTTGCCCAGTCAAAGATACAGGGTGGTTGGCCTACTGGAATTTGAGAGGGCAGAGGTGCAGTTTTTCTCTGTGGCATGGATACCTACCTACAACATTCGACTATCGGTGTGTGTGTGTGGGGGGGGGCAGAGACCGATCGACTAGTATATGTGTGGGGAAGGAGAGAGACCTTTCTATGTATTGAGTGAGATCGATCGGCATCCATGGATATGTGTAGCAGAGGAATAAGGTTGGGAGAAAGACAAAGGTAGAGTGTCGGAGGGTTGGTGGTGGAGTGGCGTCTCACAAATGGTGGGAGAGGCCTGCTAGATAAATGAAGGGTACGAGTGCAATATCAATAAGAGAGAGCGGAGGATGTCTGTCTGTCTATGTACGTGCGTGTGAGAGACGGGTCGGGAGGTATGCAAGGATGATGAGGGGAGATGATATGGTTGTGTTAAGCATACGTAACTACATAGGAGGATCAACCATCGTGCGTCCAAGAAAGGGAGAGGCATAACTAGCGTGTAAAGTGTATCCGTGCGTGCGGAAAACGAATTATAGTCGACCTGGCTATATGTAGGGAGATCGATACGTATACATGCATGCATGTGTTAGAAGCAAATAATGTCCGAAGAGACAGACAGGGGGAGAGGGGTGCGGCTAGGAGGTGGTGCGAGAGGCCTACCATGTTGAGGGGGAAGGAGTGTGCGAGTATGAGATCAATGAAAAGAGGGGCGGGAGTGTGCACCTGCGTGGAACCATATTGGACATAGGGGGCATGGATGGTGATAAGAGAAGAGGGGAAGTATATATGTGTTTGTGGTTGGCACACTTGGCTAGAGAGGTATATCGACCGGTGGGTGCCGGAAAGAAGGAGTCGGGGGGCCTACACACACCGCGGGTTAACAACCTAAAAAGAAATAATGAACATGCGCGATGGAGGGGATGCTGAGGGAGGGTGAGAGGGGGGCGGGCGTGTGCATGCACGATAAAAAGTTAGTGCTAGCTAGCTACAAATAGAAGAGGATCGTAAAAGACGAACAAAGATCATAATTCATTATAAAAAAGTGGATACGGATACTTGAAGAAGATATCATAATGTAGAACATTGATTATAATTTGGTCTAATGTGTGGCTTTTGCAGCTCAGGGCTAAATACTTGTCATAATGTAGGGGGCGGGGCACTATACTTTGTGTGATAAACATGGTGTACATATGGAACATGGTTCAGATTATGAATATATAGTTATTACATCAAATGTACTATTATTTGGAATCAACATCAAGTGTATTCAAAAAATAGAATTCAAGTTCACATAGTACACATAGTTCATATCTATCTCTGTAGTAATCATGTGGTGTGTTATTAAGGTAATACACGAATGATGGTTGAAGTTGGCAACAACCATGATTGTAGATTCTTATTGAAGTAGAGAAAAAAATTCAAATTCAGTTCGAATTGCAGCGGTAGTATCATTGTTGAGGAAATCATTAACTGGTAGTTGCTCGGTTGGCTAGTGAGTACGGGGTTAATAGGCTAATCGGCAAGTTAATCGGCCATTTAATCAATTAATCGGACAATTTATCGGTTTATCGGCTACTCGATGACCCTACGAGTAGGGATTAATCCGTAAATTAACTGGTTAATCGGATGAATTCTTAACAGGGGGTAGTATAGACATTTGGAATGCACTAAAATGTTGGTATTAGTAGGTTACATGCATTATACAACCAGCAAAAAAATTTAATTGGACATAATATGGATTCATACTCCCTCCTTCCATCTATATAGGGCGTAATGCGTTTTTTAAGACTGCCTTTGACTATTGACAAGATTAATAGTACATGACATGCATAATGTGAAAATTATATCATTGAAAGCTCCTTTCACACACGAATTTAACGGTGTGCTTTGTGTAAGTTGCATGTCATATATTATTGCTCTAATATTTGGTCAAAGTTAGCATCGAAAAACGCATTAGGCCCTATATAGATAGAAGGAGGGAGTAGCTTTGAATAGCATTTGTATAGTAAAATGGGACAAGACTCTCTTTGTGTGGTGTGAATAGTTTTATTTTTTTTGTTTTGTTTGGTTGAGGGAAGTGCGAATTGATTTGGTACGTGCAATTACAACATTACATGTTAGGCTTGTCCCTAAAATTCAACTTGCGCCTTGTTATATCCCAAAAATTCAGATATCGTGCTCCCAAAACTGGCGCCTTCACAACCCGCCCCTTGCTATCCTGAAATTACAACGTGCGCGAAAACTCCCTCCAGCTGTGAACTCCTGACACACAAAATCCCCCTTCTAACCCTAAGCCAAAAGGGCCGCTAGTTCAAATCAGTGGAGAAGCATGTCCCTAAGACATGGTTCACCCCCTCCCATCTCCTCCTTTTCTCCATTCGAAATCCTAGGCAGCCATAACTTCTCCGCTCCAGCTGCGAAACCCCACCCTCCTCTGTCCGACACCTCGCTGCTGCCCAGCCGGAGCCTCTTCCCTGACGACATCGTCCACCGCAACAGCTCGACATCCCTCGTCCACCTCCTCGGATGAGGTTCCCTCATCCATCTCGTCGTCCTGCCAATTCAGCCGCCCCGTCCTCCATCTCCAAGGAGCTGCTCCGATGATCACCTCGTCTATTGTGGCTGCTTCATCCCCACAGCGCCACCTTAACCTGCTCCACCGAAACCGTAGCATCCTCACCGACTCCTCGGACGAAACCAAGGCCTACTCGGCGCCACCAAAGAGTTTGTACACTCATCGCATCGCACCTTCTCCATAACTCGAACTCCCAGCGCGGATGGTGCTCCATCCCATAGCCCCATGGAGAGGCTACCTTGAAGCCGGCGCCGGGGGTGACATCTCCACAACGGCTCTCCCCCAGTGTGAGGCCCCTTCGCTAGTGGCATCCATACCAGCCGGATCTACTGTTGCTGCTCTGGCTCTCGCTCACTCTCTCGCCCTGCTGCTGCTGCTCTGGCTCTTCTTGATCTCTCGCTCCCCCAGCTGCTGCTTCTCCGGCTCTCGCTCGTGCTGCTACTCCTACTCCGGCTCTCGCTTGTGCTGCTACTGCTGCTCCCCCCTCCCTTGTGCTGCTGCTCTGCTCTGATTTAGCTACACTTCAGGCGACTGAATCAACTTTTGGGTCAGTCGATTTTTAGGGGAGGGGGCTCACCAGAGTTAAGGAAGAACCACCCGCAGCGGGGAGGGGAGCTCGCCGGAGAGGTACCCCACTATCTATCTTAGGGTTCAGGGTGGTGCGGGGGCTTGAGGGCTGGCCGGGGTGGCGGTGCACTGGCGGTGCGGTGTTGTTTCGGGGCGGCGAGGCGACGCTGGGGCCGGCGGTTCGGCCAGTGGTGGCTGATGGCTCAGGGGGTGCAGGTTGAAGATGAACTGCAGGCCCTCCCTAAGCTACATGTCAAGTGCGTCTCTACTACCATTGCCTTCTGTTTCGACAGTAACATTCAGATTCCAGAGTAAATTTCAGTTACGACAGTTAAGTTCAGAGTCAATAGTTTTTACCTCATCTGTTATAGTCAGGTGGTTTTTGGTGATGTAAATTTTACATCTATTTTACATCATCTATTGGAGATGCTATTATAATCCCACTTGAGATTAACGATGTCTGTCTTGCGTTGCTTCAGCGTTGACGTCTTACGGCTCACCGGAGCTGCTCCAACGACAGAACGGTCCATCACAACAGAGCAGTGCCCTGGACGCCGTCTACAGATTCCTCAGATCTTCCTCCACACCTCTGACAGCCACCTCTGCCTCAACTTCTTCAGCGACCAACCCAATGAGGGTGAGGTCGACACGGCTATGGCAAATATGTTGTACACTTGTTGCATCACTTATTACTCTACATTCATGTCGATCCATTAGGGCTATTTTGGTTCAACGGAAAAACATAGCAATAGGGAATTTTCCTATGGCACTCTACTATTCAATTATTCATGCATTTTGTTGAAAGGAATGGAGCAAAACATCCACCTGGACCTACTTTTCAAAATCCTATGCATGAAAACAAGACCAAGTGCATTAGTGGCAGAATAACATTCTAACTGCACACGCTTTCTTATGGTTTCACTTTATTTTGGCCATATTTCTTTGTATTCCTCTGCTCTTCCAATTCCTGTGAACCAAACACCCAAGTTGACAGAAATCATGTGTTTAGAAATGCTCTATTTACCATGTGCATTCCTATCCTATTCCGGTGTTTTTCCTATCCCTGCATTTTTAGAATCATGCAAGCCAAATGAGCCCTTACAGAATTACTTTAGTTACAGGTTGGTGTCGAAGGGAACTTTGTGTGGTTTGTCCTGCTCCTGCCGCGACGTCGTCCACCTCACCTGAGATGCTCCATCGATAGAAGCATCCACCAAACCAGACATTACGACTCCTGGTCGTCTTTCGCCGCCTCAGATCTCCTTCCCTGCCGCCGGCACCCACTACAACGGCATCCCCATCATCGACTCGGCAGATGAACCTGAGGAGTACACGGGTCCACAAGAGAGGTCGCACTCTTTTGTTTCTGCTTATGTTATGCATTGCTTAAAATTACCTGCTACTTTATCGTCTTGTTCAGCTCTTAGACTCCAAGTCAGGTCCAAATTAATGTTCAAACTTGAGTTCTAAATTAGTTGTGGGGCACATATCGAGGAAGCAATGAATAGTATCTTTGTCTAATATCTGGTTCACCTAGGGTAAGCCTATGTTGTTCATCTTGGGTGGGAAACAAATAGTAAAGCAATCATCGTCTGTCTTTTTATTAAATTAAAGCAATCATCAGCCTGCTATCATTATTTTTGGATCCATCCACTGGTTGTTACCATCACTCTAAATTTCTGCATGACCTCCTTACATAATCTCACCATATTTTTTTTCCTATGCATGTCAGATATTGTACACAGTCAACTTGAACATGTAGAGAAAAATAGAAGAGTTTTGCGCGGCAATACAATTCATGCAGACATCGCTCCATGGTGGGTTCAATAGCAAACCCTCCGCCCCCTCTCTAGATTGTAATACAGAGGAAGATGTCTGTTCTGAGGCGGATTCAGACGCAGCTGACCACTCCTATTTACCCCCCGAGATGTTTGGTCTACCTTGGCATGATGATGTTACTGATATCATGCATATATTGCCTTTAAGTGCCTACTTTTGACATCATGTATGTCATCTGCTTAGTTTAGACATGTTCTGTAATGCCACCTGTTTAGTTTCTATATCATATATGGGAATTATGTAGTCTCATGACTTTTAGCCGGCCATAATATATGTGAAATGTGCAATGCCATCCTATTTAACCAGGCATCATATATTTGAATGATATCTTACCCATCCTTTTCTTCATTACATTTCCATTTGTCGACAATGTTTGTACATTAAACTACTCTTCCTATGAATCGGCCATTTGGGTGGGAGATGGAAAAATCTGGAGTGAAAACAAGGCCTTCAGAGCATACAGTGCTACATGTCGAAGCAGATCTCTTGTTGGGTCCTGATAGCTCCTCATAGATGGATTCAGAGACAGATGACCAGTCCTATTCCCCCATCGAGAAGTATGCTCTAACTTGGCATGGTTATACTGCTCATATCATGCATATGATGTCTTGCATTTCATAGTTTAGACATCATATACACAATATTCAACACCATGTTCTTAGTTTAGACACCATATTGAATGCCCTTTGCTTAGCATATAAATCACATATGTGAATTAAATGATGCGATCCCGATTACTTAGATAACATGTAGGTGAATTATGTCAAGCGATCATGTTTAGTTGTTCATCATATATTTGAATTATGTTATGCTATGCTATCCAGTTTAGTTAGACATCATATATGTGAAATTATGTCATGCTATCCGTTTTAGTTAAGCAATATACATGTCAACTATTTCATGCCCTCTTTTTTCCACACTATCTATTGTATCTGCCTCTCATACAATGTATGTACATTCAACTATGTTTTCTATTTATCAGCCATTTGAATTGGAGCGGGTGATGCCAGTATCTAGGGGAGTAAAAACACCATCTTCAAATAAAACAGTGCTACCTCTTGGTGGAGATAACACTCCGGTTGTACATGCACGAGAACCAGCCCTACCACACATAACCCAAACTATCACAAATAGTACCCCTACTGCGATGGACAGAGAACCAGCTTCACCCAATCTAACCCCAACCCCAGCAGATAGTAACCCAGTTCCTGTTGACATAACACCATCTCCACCACAGAGCTCCCAAACAAGAGCAGTTAGTAAGGCAGCTCCGGTGTCCAAAGGGCCAGTACTACCACGGCGAACCCCAACTCCACCAATTAGTATGCCTATTCCCGTGGAGGAAGCACAACCAGCTAGTCGTAGTTTAGCATCTATCGCATTTGATGTTGTTAAATCCTATGTGCGTATCTTCCCATCTTGGAAATATTATACTGAAGATGAAGGAAAATGCCAGTTGCAGGTGTTTGTCCAGGAGTTATGTGTAAGTAATGTTATTCATGGCAATTACTTTGCTTTGTCCCATACATCCTACATCCATGAGGGTTATAATATAGCAAATTTTCCCATTTTTCTCTATAGAGAAGGACCGATTTGGAAACTCAGGAAGAGGTAACCTGTGCTAATACCTCTGCTATCTTCAAGAATGCTTGGTGGCAGTATCAAAATTACCTGAAGAAAACATACTTCACCGGCTAAGAAACTCATCAAATTCCCTTATGTTCTCCTGAGACACATTTACTGGACGATGACTAGGAACGCCTTGTTCTGTACTGGTCCCGAACAAAGAATGTGGTAAGGTCGATGAGCTCATTTTCTATTTTTAAGTACTATGTTCTTGCGTCTTACTGTACTCTATTCATGTAGAAGAAGTGCCTAAACCTGAAGAACAACTGTTCTAATTTAAGATTCCATTGCTTTCATAGTTCGAAAAAGCGCTAGGCGTTAATTTTGCGTTTTGCCACCGCCTTGCACTTTACTCACCAAAGTGCATGCTTATGCACAGTTATGCAAGGATTAAGCGTAGTTATGCGCAATGCGTTTTGCCAACGCCTAGAGCCTAGGCATGCTTAAGCGCTCGCTTAGGCGCGCCTTTTTTAACTATGATTGCTATCGTGCATACTGCTTTGCTCTTGTATCACTGTATTTACTCATACAAACTTATTTTTAAATTGAAGGATCCAATTGAAACTCCAATGGCACAGTAGGTAAGTTCACGCATGTTTCTTTAACAGGTTTGCTCTTATCAATAGCTCTATTGATTCAATTTCAATTGTGTATGCGGTTGACTTCTCATATCATGCACATTACTAGCATCACAACAGAGCCAATAGTGTTGTTGTACATGTAGACCCGTGGTACCCATCTGAAATCTTGTTGTGTCGTGTAGTTTCCCACGCTTTGTATTCTTTCACTGTTGCTTTGTCTTGAATTGGTATTATTTGAACCGTGTCTCTATTTTGATTTGGCAAGACAATGCAGTGACCATAGGACATAGATATATGTTTGTTTGATGCTTTTGTTATGTACTAGTACTTGGCAATAGAAGACTTGGTAGTTTAATCTTGTCCACCTTACTAATGAACTGGTTCACTGAAATGAGTTTCATATACTAGTACATGCTAAACCTGTTATGTGTCTGCTTGTTTCTTCTTTTAGAATGCTGAAAGAATATTGGGGACGAATGCCTTATTAAGCGATTGTAAAGGAAGTAATGCAGATAAGGTTCAGGATAGTGAGACATCCTTGTTGGTCTCCAGCAAAGCTGATAAAACAGCTAAGGAAGACTATCTTGAAGATAGTGAGACAACCCCAAAGTCTTGTCTTGGTTTAGTGTTTCAGTTACTGGCCACTACCTCTTGCACAAGCTATTCAAACTCACTATCTCAATCAGTTCGGTTTCTTGAGTCTCAACTACAAGTGAAAGACATCGATCAGCTGTGCCGCGACAAGAAGCGAAAGGACTGTGGAAGTCCCTGGAGCATTCAGATGCATACTTTCTGGTGCAACAACAAGCGTTGTAGGATTTTAGCGCCAAACAGGACAAAGCTAATAAGCTAGCTAAGCTTATTGCCAGCATGGTGGATACCCAGGACAACCTTTCTTGAGCTCTTCTGAAGTTGTTTCAGTTATGCTCTTGTTTTTCTGCCTCGTTTATTCGCATCGATGGCCAATTTTGACGGCCAGTGTATTTAATATGTTGCTTTGTTCCCTATATTTGCACCGCTGGTGAACGTTGATGCCCAGTGGATGTAATATGTGTAATAGTGGTGTTAGTTGCTTGCTTATTTATTTACTTATTGTCTTGTTTAGTTGTTTGCTTGTAGTCACTGCAGTTCTTTTTCCATGTTTTTCCAGTGGCCACAATAACCTATTTTTGGTAACTAGGCCACAATAATCATGGCAACAGTCCACTGTTGTAACCATGGGCCTCCTGCGGGCCGTATGATCCATGGGCCTTCTATGGGCCGTAGGATCCATTGGTCTTATCTACGGGCTGTAGGATCCATGGGCCTTCTACAGGCACGAGGATCCATGGGCCTTCTACGGGTCGTATGATCCATGGGGCTTCTAGGGGCCATATGATCCATTGGTCTTCTACGGGCCGTAGGATCCATGGGCCTTCTACAGGGTGTATAATCATTTCGCCAATCATGGGTCGTACTATTCATGGACCATAACGGCCCGTTAATAGGCCATATTTGATAACTCTATGAAAACAGCCCAACGGGTTTTTTTTGACATGAAAATGGCTAAAATGTATTAACGGGCCACAAATGGGCCGGCTGTAACCATAGGCTGAATTTAGCCCACAAGCATAAAATGACACTAACGGGCCGTAAGTAACAGAATGCTGGAAATGAGCCCAAGAATAAATGGGCCCTGAGAAGGCTGAAAGATAACATGGGCTGGAAACGGCCCAATGGAATAATGGGTCGTTAATGGGTATTAAGTGATACACTGTTCATTACGGGCCAGTTTCACCACGGGCCGTTAATGGGCCAAGAGTTACAAAGGGCCTCATATGGGCCGAAAGACGTCATTGGCCATACATGGGCCGGAAGTTAAAATGGGTTGGAATCATATTGGACGGCCCAGATGACGCCGCTGAGCCTAATTTGGATAGGTCGTAACGGGCCCTGAGTTAGCGGGTTGTAAATGGGCTATATACGAACATGACATTAACAAGCTTTCCGTGGGCCGGGCTGCCACCTTTTGACCAAGTCAAACGGACGGCCTTTTCACAGAAATGGGCCTGTGTTGGGCCGTGCCACATGTCGACGTATCATAGGCGCCTTCGATCCAATGAGTGGATGACATCTGTCCTAACGGTGAGCCGACACGTGTTTCCTCCAGCCAATGATGATTTTACACGTGGAAAATCCCCATTGGTCCATACTGTTAACGGGTTATTGGATCCAAAACCAGACCCGATAGCTTAACGGCATTCCGTTACAGTGGATGCCACGTGTCGGTCACCCTTGAAGAAAGCACTTCTGTGACGCGCAATTTATCGTCATGGAAGTGGACACTTCCGTGATGATAATTTTGGTAATGTCATGGAACACTTCTACAACAACACAGGTATGACTATCTTGATTCTGTCATAAAATCGTCATGGATGTACATGCATGACAAAAAATGCGACCTACTGTGACAAACATGTATCATCACGGAAGTGTATTTTTTTTGTAGTGCGAGAAATATTTCCTAAGTCCTCGAAGGATTATTTCGACCGCTGTCTAGTGATCTACTCCTGGATCACTACTATACCCCCTTGCTAAACTCATGGCAAGCCACATAAAAGGTCTGGTACATAGCATGTCATACTTCATAGAACCTATGGCTGAGGTATAGCGAATGACTTTCATTCTCTCTATCATCTGTCGTGGTCATGCTTTTGAGTCTTTACTCAACTTGACACTTTATAATACAGGCTAGAACGCCTTCTTTGACCGATCCATTTTGAACTCCTTCAAAATCTTGTCAAGGTGTGTGCTTTTTGAAAGTTCTATTAAGCGTTTTGATATATCTCTATAGATCTTGAGGCCTAATACATAAGTAGCTTTACCGAGGTCTTTTATTAAAAAAATTCTTATGCAAGTATCCTTTTATGCTATCCAGGAATTCTATATCATTTACAAATGATATGTCAACCACATATAATATCAGAAATGCTATAGAGCTCCCACTCACTTTCTTGCAAATATAGGCTTTACCATAACTCTGTATAAAACCATATGCTTTGATCATTTCATCAAAGCGTATATTCGAACTCGGAGCTACTTGCACCAGTCCATAGATGGATTGCTGGAGCTTGCACACTTTGTTAGTACCTTTATGATCGACAAAACCTTCTGGTTGCATCATATACAACTCTTCTTAGAGATATCCATTTAATGAATGCAGTTTTGACATCCATTTGCCAGATTTCATAAGATGTGGCAATTGCTAACATGATTCAGACGGACTTAAGCATCACTACCGTTAAGAAAATCTCATTGTAGTCAACCCCTTGAACTTGTCAAAAAACCTTTTGCGACAAGTCGAGCTTTGTAGATAGTAACATTACCATCAGCGCCAGTCTTCTTCTTGAAGATCCATTTATTCTCTATGGATTGTCGACCATCGGGCAAGTCCACCAAATTCCACACTTTGTTGTCATATATGGATCTTATCTCAGATTTCATGGCCTCAAGCCATATGTCGGAATCAGGGCTCATCATAGCTTCTTCATAGTTCGTAGATCCGCCATGGTCTAGTAACATGACCTCCAGGACAGGATTACTGTACCACTCTGGTGCGTATCATGCTCTGGTTGATCTACGTGGTTCAGTAGTAACTTGATCTAAAGTTTCATGAACATTATCATTAGCTTCCTCTAGTTGGTGTAGGCATCATGGGAACGGTTTTCTCTGGTGAGTTACTTTCCAAATTGAGAGAAGGTACAATTACCTCATGAAGTTCTACTTTCCTCCCACTCACTTCTTTTGATAGAAACTCCTTCTCTAGAAAGGTTCCATTCTTGGCAACAAAGATCTTGCCTTCGGATCTATGGTAGAAGGTGTACCAGTTGTTTCCTTAGGGTATCCTATGAAGACACACTTCTCCGATTTGGGTTCTAGCTTATCAGGGTGCAGCCTTTGACATAAGCATCGCAACCCCAAACTTTAAGAAATGACAACTTAGGTTTATTGCCAAACCACGCTTCATATAGTGTTATCTCAACGGATTTAGACGGTGCCCTATTTAACGTGAATGCAGCTATCTCTAATGCATAACCCCGAAACGATAGTGGTAAATCGGTAAGAAACATCATAGATCGCACCATATCTAATAAAGTACGGTTACAATGTTCGGACACACCATTACGTTATGGTGTTCTAGGTGGCGTGAGTTGTGAAACTATTCCACATTGTTTTAAATGAAGGCCAAACTCATAACTCAAATATTCGCCTCCACGATTAGATAGTAGAAACTTTATTTCTTGTTACGATGATTCTCCACTTCACTCTGAAATTCTTTGAACTTTTCAAATGTTTTAGACTTGTGTTTCATTAAGTAAATATACCCATATCTGCTCAAATCATCTGTGAAGGTCAGAAAATAACGATACCCGCCGCGAGCCTCAACTCATCGGACCGCATACATCGATATGTATTATTTCCAGTAAGTCATTGGCTTGCTTCGTTGTTTCGGAGAATGGAGTTTTAGTCATCTTGCCCATGAGGCATGGTTCACAAGTATCAAATGATTCATAATCAAGTGATTCCAAAAGTCCATCTACATGGATTTTCTTCATGCATTTTAAATCAATATGACCTAAACAACAGTGACACAAATATGTTGCACTATCATTATCAACTTTGCATCTTTTGGCATCAATATTAAGAATATGTGTATCACTACAATCGAGATTCAACAAAAATAGACCACTCTTCAAGGGTGCAGATATTAGTCATATAAATAGAAAACCATTATTCTCTGATTTAAATGAATAACCGTCTTCACCAAACAAGATCCAGATATAATGTTTATGCTCAACACTGGCACCAAATAAGAATTATTCAGGTATAAAACTAATCCCGAAGGTAGATATAGAGGTAGCGTGACGACGGTGATTACATCGACCTTGGAACTCCTAACGCGCATCATCACCTTGTCCTTAGCCAATCTTCGTTCAATCCGTATTCCCTGTTTCGAGTTACAAATATGAGCAACCGAACTGGTATCAAATACCCAGGCACTACTACGAGCATTAGTACAGTTCACATCAATAACATGTATATCAAATATACCTTTGTTCACTTTGTCATCCTTCTTATCCGCCAAATATTTGGGTTAGTACCGCTTCCAGTGACCATGTCCTTTGCAGTGGAAGCACTAGGTTTCAGGCTTAGGTCCAGCTTTGGGCTTCTTCACAGCAGTGACAACTTGCTTGCCATTCTTCTTGAAGTTCCCTTTCTTTCCCTTGCCCTTTTGTTGAAACTAGTTGTCTTTTTTAACCATCAACACTTGAAGTGCTTTCTTGATTTCTACCATCGCTGATTTCAGCATCATGAAGAGCTCGGGAATCATTTTCGTCATCCCTTGCATATTATAGTTCATCACGAAGTTCTAGTAGCTTGGTGATAGTGACTAGAGAACTTTGTCAATCATTATCCTATTTGGAAGATTAACTCCCACTTGATTCAAGCGATTGTAGTACCTAGACATTCTGAGCACATGCTCACAGGCTGAGCTATTCTCCTCCATCTTATAGGCAAAGTACTTGTTAGAGGTCTCATACCTCTCGACGCGGGCATGAGTCTGAAATACCAATTTCAACTCTTGGACCATTTCATATGCTCCGTGGCGTTCAAAAAGTTTTTGAAGTTCTGATTTTAAGCCGTAAAGCATGGTGCACTAAACTATTAAGTAGTCATCATACCGAGCTTACCAGGCATTCATAACGTTTGCATCTTCTCCTGCAATAGATCTATCACCTAGCAGTGCATTAAGGACATAATTCTTCTTTGCAGCAATGAGGATAATCCTCAGACCATAGACCCGGTCCGTATCATTGCTACTATCATCTTTCAACTTAGTTTTCTCTAGGAACATGTCAAAAAACATAGGGGAGCTACAATGCGAGCTATTAATCTACAACATAGATATGCAAATACGATCAGGACTAAGTTCGTGACAAATTAAGTTCAATTAATCAAATTACTTAAGAACTCCCACTTAGATAGACATCCCTCAAGTCATCTAAATGATATGTGATCCAAATCAACTAAACCATGTCCGATCATCACATGAGATGGAGTAGTCATCAATGGTGAACATCTCTATGTTGATCGCATCTACTATATGATTCACGTTCGACCTTTCGGTCTCCAGTGTTCCGAGGCCATCTCTGTACATGCTAGGCTTGTCAAGTTTAACCAGAGTATTCTGCATGTGCAAAACTGTCTTGCACCCGTTGTATGTGAACGTAGAGCCTATCACGCCCGATCATCATGTGGTGTCTCAGCATGAAGAACTGTCGCAATGGTGCATACTCAGGGAGAACACTTATACCTTGAAATTTAGTTAAGGGATCATCTTGTAATGCTACTGCCATACTAAGAAAAATAAGATGCAAAAAAATAAACATCACATGCAATCAAAATATGTGACATGATATGGCCATCATCATCTCGTACTTTTGATCTCCATCTCCAAAGCATCATCATGATCTCCATCTTCACCGACTCGACACCTTGATCTCCATCATTGCATCGTGGTCGTCTTGCCAACTATTGCTTCTACAACTATCGCTACCGCATAGTGATAAAGTAAAGCAATTACATGGTGTTTGCATTTAATACAATAAAGCGACAACCAAAGGCTCCTGCCAGTTGACGATAACTTTTATAAAACATGATCATCTCATGCAATAACGTATATCACATCATGTCTTGACCATATCACATCACAATATGCCCTGCAAAAACAAGTTAGACGTCATGTACTTTGTCGTCGCAAGTTTTACTGGCTGCTACAGGCTTCTAGCAAGAACCGTTCTTACGTACGCATCAAAACCACAACGGTGATTTTTCAAGTTTGCTGTTTTAACCTTCAACAAGGATCGGCCACAATCAAATTCGATTCAACTAAAGTAGGAGAAACAGACACTCGCCAGCCACCTTTATGCAAAACTAGTTGCATGTCTATCATGGAACGGGTCTCATGAACGTGGTCATGTAAGGTTGGTGTGGGCCGCTTCATCCAACAATACCGCCGAATCAAAATAAGACATTGGTGGTAAGCAGTATGACGATCACCGCCAACAACTCTTTGTGTTCTACTTGTGCATATCATCTAGCATAGACCTGGCTCTGATATCACTGATGGGGAACGTAGCATGAAATTTCAAAAAAATAAGTACGCACATGCAAGATCTATGTAGGAGATGCATAGAAAAGAGAAGGGGAGAGTGTGTCTATGTACCCTCGTAGACTAAAAGCAGAAGCATTAGATAACGTGGTTGTTGTAGTCAAACTTTTTCTAGCTCCGACCGATCAAGTACCAAACGTACGACATCTCTGAGTTCTCCACACGTTCAGCTCGGTGACGTCCCTCACCTTCTTGGTTCAGCAAGACGTCGAGGTAGTAGATGAGTTCCATCAGCATGACGGCCGTGGTGATGGTGATGGTGACGTGATCCGTGCACGACTTCTCCTAAGCACTATGAGGACATGACCGGAGGCGTAAACTGCGGAGGGGGCCGCCGCACTCCGCTAAGATAATGTCTACGCTATGTGTGCCCCCCCATGTATATATATAGGTGGGAGGGAGGGAGACGCAGCCCTAGGAGGGATCCTACTTGGGCTCTTGCCCTAGGCCAGTGCCCCCCCCTTTCCTTCTTGGCGATGAGGGGAAGGAAGGAGGAGTCGGTGCCCCCCTTTTCCTTTCTCCCACCAAGGGGGAAAGGCACGAGGAGGTGGCGCCCGCTCCTTTCCTTCCTCTAGGGCCTGTAGCCAGGGAAAGGGGCGCACCAGCCTCTTGTGGGCTGGTGTGTCCCTCCCTCGGCCCATTAAGCCCATATCTTTGTCGGGGTTGCCCAAAACTCCTTTCCGGTGACCCGATATGTACTTGTTACCTTCCGGAACACTTCCGCTGTCCGAATTGTTGGGTTTCGTAGTAATTTCAAAAAAATTCCTACGCGCACACAGGATCATGTGATGCATAGCAACGAGGGGAGAGTGTTGTCTACGTACCCAACGCAGACCGACTGCGGAAGCAATGACACGACGTAGAGGAAGTAGTCGTACGTCTTCACGATCCAACCGATCAAGCACCGAAACTACGACACCTCCGAGTTCGAGCACACGTTCAGCTCGATGACGATCCCCGGACTCCGATCCAGCAAAGTGTCGGGGAAGAGTTCCGTCAGCACGACGGCGTGGTGACGATCTTGATGAACTACAGCAGCAGGGCTTCGCCTAAACTCCGCTACAGTATTATCGAGGTATATGGTGGCAGGGGGCACCGCACACGGCTAAGGAATAGATCACGTGGATCAACTTGTGTCAACTTGTGTGTTTAGAGGTGCCCCTGCCTCCGTATATAAAGGATGGAGGAGGAGGAGGCCGGCCAAGGCAAAGGTGCGGCCAGGATAGGGAGTCCTACTAGGACTCCAAGTCCTAGTAGGAGTCCACCAAGAGGGGAGGAAGGGAGAAGGAATAGGAGGAGAAGGAGAGGTGGCCGGCCCCCTTTTCCCTAGTCCAATTCGGACTAGAGGGAGGGGGGGCGCAGCCTTTTTCTCCTCTTCCCACTAAAGCCCATCAAGGCCCAATACTCTTCCCCGTATTCCCGTAACCCCCCGGTACTCCGAAAAATACCCGAATCACTCGGAACCTTTCCGAACTCCGAATATAGTCGTCCAATATATCGATCTTTACGTCTCGACCATTTCGAGACTCCTCGTCATGTCCCCGATCTCATCCGGGACTCCGAACTCCTTCGGTACATCAAAACTCATAAACTCATAATATAACTGTCATCGAAACCTTAAGCGTGCGGACCCTACGGGTTCGAGAACAATGTAGACATGACCAAGACACGTTTCCGGTCAATAACCAATAGCGGGACCTGGATGCCCATATTGGCTCCTACATATTCTACGAAGATCTTTATCGGTCAGACCGCATAACGACATACGTTGTTCCCTTTGTCATCGGTATGTTACTTGCCCGAGATTTGATCGTCGGTATTCAATACCTAGTTCAATCTCGTTACCGGCAAGTCTCTTTACTCGTTCCGTAATACATCATCTCACAACTAACATATTAGTTGCAGTGCTTGCAAGGCTTATGTGATGTGCATTACCGAGAGGGCCCAGAGATACCTCTCCGACAATCGGAGTGACAAATCCTAATCTCGAAATACGCCAACCCAACATCTACCTTTGGAGACACCTGTAATGCTCCTTTATAATCACCCATTTACGTTGTGACGTTTGGTAGCACCCAAAGTGTTCCTCCGGCAAACGGGAGTTGCATAATCTCATAGTCATAGGAACATGTATAAGTCATGAAGAAAGCAATAGCAACATACTAAACGATCAGGTGCTAAGCTAATGGAATGGGTCATGTCAATCAGATCATTCAACTAATGATGTGACCTCGTTAATCAAATAACAACTCATTGTTCATGGTCAGGAAACATAACCATCTTTGATTAACGAGCTAGTCAAGTAGAGGCATACTAGTGACACTCTGTTTGTCTATGTATTCACACATGTATTATGTTTCCGGTTAATACAATTCTAGCATGAATAATAAACATTTATCATGATATAAGGAAATAAATAATAACTTTCTTATTGCCTCTAGGGCATATTTCCTTCAGTCTCCCACTTGCACTAGAGTCAATAATCTAGTTCACATCGCCATGTGATTTAACAGCAATAGTTCACATCACCATGTGATTAACACCCATAGTTCACATCGCTATGTGACCAACACCCAAAGGGTTTACTAGATTCAGTAATCTAGTTCACATCGCTATGTGATTAACACCCAAGGAGTACTAAGGTGTGATCATGTTTTGCTTGTGAGAGAATCTTAGTCAACGGGTATGTCATATACAGATCCGTAAGTATTTTGCGAATTCTATGTCTACAATGCTCTGCACGGAGCTACTCTAGCTAATTGCTCCCACTTTCAATATGTATCTAGATCAAGACTTAGAGTCATCTAGATTAGTGTCAAACTTGCATCGGCGTAACCTTTTACGACGAACCTTTTTCCATAATCGAGAAACATATCCTTATTCCACTAAGGACAATTTTGACCGCTCTCCAGTGATCTACTCCTAGATCACTATTGTACTCCCTTGCCAAACTCAGTGGTATGGCATACAATAGATCTGGTATACAGCATGGCATACTTTATAGAACCTATGACTGAGGAATAGGGAATGACTTTCATTCTCTTTCTATTTTCTGCCGTGGTCGGGCTTTGAGTCTTACTCAACTTAACACCTTGCAACACAGGCAAGAACTCCTTCTTTGACTGTTCCATTTTGAACTATTTCAAAAATTTATCAAGGTATGTATTCATTGAAAAAATCTTATCAAGCGTCTTCATCTATCTATATAGATCTTGATGCTCAATGTGTAAGCAGCTTCACCAAGGTCTTTCTTTGAAAAACTTTTATTCAAGTATCCTTTCATGCTTTGCAGAATAATTCTACATTATTTCCGATCAACAATATGTCATTCACATATACTTATCAGAAATGTTGTAGTGCTCCCACTCACTTTCTTGTAAATACAGGCTTCACTGTAAGTCTGTACAATAACTATATGCTTTGATCAACTTATCAAAGCGTATATTCCAATTCCGAGATTCTTGCACCAGTCCATAAATGGATCGCTGGAGCTTGCACACTTTGTTAGCTCCCTTTGGATCGACAAAACCTTCCGGTTGCATCATATACAACTCTTCTTCCAGAAATCCATTCAGGAATGCAGTTTTGACATCCATCTGCCAAATTTCATAATCATAAAATGCGGCAATTGCTAACATGATTCGGACAGACTTTTAAGCATCGATACGAGTAAGAAAATCTCATCGTATTCAACACCTTGAACTTTGTCAAAAACCTTTTTCGACAAGTCTAGCTTTGTAGATAGTAACACTACTATCAACGTCCGTCTTCCTCTTGAAGATCCATTTATTCTTAATGACTCACCGATCATCGGGCAAGTCAATCAAAGTCTACACTTTGTTCTCATACATGGATCATATCTCAGATTTCATGGCCTCAAGCCATTTCATGGAATCTGGGCTCATCATTGCTTCCTCATAGTTCGCAGGTTCATCATGGTCTAGTAACATGACTTCCAGGACATGATTACCGTACCACTCTGGTGTGGATCTTACTCTGGAAGACCTACGAGGTTTGGTAGTATCTTGATCTGAAGTTTCATGATCATTATATTTGGCTTCCTCACTGACTGGTGTAGATGTCACTGAAACAGTTTTCTGTGATGAACTACTTTCCAGTAAGGGAGCAGGTACAGTTACCTCGTCAAGTTCTACTTTCCTCCCACTCACTTCTTTCGAGAGAAACTCCTTCTCTAGAAAGGATCCATTATTAGCAACGAATGTTTTGCCTTCGGATCTGTGATAGAAGGTGTACCCAACAATTTCCTTTGGGTATTCTATGAAGACGCACTTCTCCGATTTGGGTTTGAGCTTATCAGGATGAAACTTTTTCACATAAGCATCGCAGCCCCAAACTTTAAGAAACAACAGCTTAGGTTTACTGCTAAACCATAGTTCATACAGTGTCATCTCAACGGATTTAGATGGTGGCATATTTTAAAACGTGAATGCAGATGTCTCTAATGCATAACCAAAACGATAGTGGTAAAGAGATATCATAGATCGCACCATATCAAATAAAGTGCGGTTACGACGTTCGGACACACCATAACGATGTGGTGTTCCAGGTGGCGTGAGCTGTGAAACTATTCCACATTGTTTTAATTGAAGACCAAACTTGTAACTCAAATATTTGTCTCCGTGATCAGATCGCAGAAACTTTATTTTCTTGTTACGATGATTTTTCCACTTCACTCTGAAATTCTTTGAACCTTTCAACTATTTCAGACTTATGTTTCATCAAGTAGATATACCCATATCTGCTCAAATCATCTTGTGAAGGTCAGAAAACAACGATGCTTGCCACGAGCATCAGCACTCATTGGATCGCATACATCGGTATGTATTATTTCCAACAAGTCAGTAACTCGTTCCATTGTTCCGAAGAACGGAGTTTTAGTCATCTTGCCCAAAAGGCACGGTTCGCAAGCATCAAATGATTCATAACCAAGTGATTCCAAAAATCCATCTTTATGGAGTTTCTTCATGCGCTTTACACCGATATGACCCAAACGGCAGTGCCACAAATAAGTTGCACTATCATTAACTTTGCATATTTTGGCATCAATATTATGAATATGTGTATCACTACGATCGAGATCCAATGAACCATTTTCATTGGGTGTGTAACCATATAAGGTTTTATTCATGTAAATAGAACAACAGTTTATTCTCTTACTTAAATGAATAACCGTATTGCAATAAACATGATCAAATCATATTCATGCTCAACGCAAACACCAAATAACATTTATTTAGGTTCAACACTAATCCCGAAAGAATAGGGAGTGTGCGATGATGATCATATCAATCTTGAAACTACTTTCAACATACATCATCACTTCACCCTTAACTAGTTTCTGTTTATTCTGCAACTCCCGTTTCGAGTTACTACTCTTAGCAACTGAACCAGTACCAAATACCGAGGGGTTGCTATAAACACTAGTAAAGCACACATCAAACACCTGTATATCAAATATACCCTTTTCACTTTGCCATCCTTCTTATCCACCAAATATTTAGGGTAGTTCCGCTTCCAGTGACCATTTCCTTTGCAGTGTAAGCACTCAGTTTCAGGCTTTGGTTCAGCTTTGGGCTTCTTCGTGGGAGTGACAACTTGCTTGTCTTTCCACTTGAAGTTCCCTTCCTTTCCCTTTGCCCTTTTCTTGAAACTAGTGATCTTGTCAACCATCAACACTTGATGCTCTTTCTTGATTTCTACCTTCGTTAATTTCAACATCACGAAGAGCTCGGGAATCATTTTCGTCATCCCTTGCATACTATAGTTCATCACGAAGTTCTACTAACTTGGTGATGGTGACTAGAGAATTCTGTCAATCACTATCTTATCTGGAAGATTAACTCCCACTTGATTCAAGCGATTGAAGTACCCAGACAATCTGAGCACATGCTCACTAGTTGAGCGATTCTCCTCCATCTTTTAGCTATAGTACTTGTTGGAGACTTCATATCTCTCAACTCGGGTATTTGCTTGAAATATTAACTTCAATTCCTGGAACATCTCATATGGTCCATGACGTTCAAAACGTCTTTGAAGTCCCGATTCTAAGCCGTTTAAGCATGGTGCACTAAACTATCAAGTAGTCATCATATTAAGCTATCCAGACGTTCATAACTTCTGCATCTGCTCCTGCAATAGGTCTGTCACCTAGCGGTGCATTAAGGACATAATTCTTCTGTGCAGCAATGAGGATTTAACCTCAGATCACGGATCAAATCCGCAACATTGCTACTATCATTTTTCAACACAATTTTCTCTAGGAACATATCAAAATAAACACAGGGAAGCAACAACGCGAGCTATTGATCTACAACATGATTTGCAAAATACTACCAGGACTAAGTTCATGATAAATTTAAGTTCAATTTAATCATATTACTTAAGAACTCCCACTTAGATAGACATCCCTCTAATCCTCTAAGTGATCACGTGATCCAAATCAACTAAACCATAACCGATCATCATGTGAGATGGAGTAGTTTCATCGGTGAACATCATTATGTTGATCATATCTACTATATGATTCACGCTCGACCTTTCGGTCTCCGTGTTCCGAGGCCATATCTGCATATGCTAGGCTCGTCAAGTTTAACCTGAGTATTCTGCGTGTGCAACTGTTTTGCACCCGTTGTATTTGAACGTAGAGCCTATCACACCCGATCATCACGTGGTGTCTCAGCACGAAGAACTTTTGCAACGGTGCATACTCAGGGAGAACACTTCTTGATAATTTAGTGAGAGATCATCTTATAATGCTACCGTCAATCAAAGCAAGATAAGATGCATAAAAAGATAAACATCACATGCAATCAATATAAGTGATATGATATGGCCATCATCATCTTGTGCTTGTGATCTCCATCTCCGAAGCACCGTCATGATCACCATCGACACCGGCGCGACACCTTGATCTCCATCGTAGTATCGTTGTCGTTTCGCTAATCTTATGCTTCCACGACTATCACTACCGTTTAGTAATAAAGTAAAGCATTACATCGCGATTGCATTGCATACAATAAAGCGACAACCATATGGCTCCTGCCAGTTGCCGATAACTCGGTTACAAAACATGATCATCTCATACAATAAAATTCAGCATCATGCCTTGACCATATCACATCACAACATGCCCTGCAAAAACAAGTTAGACGTCCTCTATTTTGTTGTTGCATGTTTTACGTGGCTGCTACGGGCTTAAGTAAGAACCAATCTCACCTATGCATCAAAACCACAATGATAGTTTGTCAAATAGACTCCGTTTTAACCTTCGCAAGGACCGGGCGTAGCCATACTTGGTTCAACTAAAGTTGGAGAGGCAGTCGCCCGCAAGCCATCTCTGTGCAAAGCACGTCGAGGGAACCGGTCTCGCGTAAGCGTACGCGTAAGGTTGGTCCGGGTCGTCTCGTCCAACAATACCGCTGAACCAAAATATGACATGCTGGTAGGCAGTATGACTTGTATCGTCCACAACTCACTTGTGTTCTACTCGTGCATATAACATCAACATCATTAACCTAGGCTCGGATGCCACTGTTGAGTTTCGTAGTAATTTCAAAAAATTTCCTACGCGCACACAGGATCATGTGATGCATAGCAACGAGGGGAGAGTGTTGTCTACGTACCCAACGCAGACCGACTGCGGAAGCAATGACACGACGTAGAGGAAGTAGTCGTACGTCTTCACGATCCAACCGATCAAGCACCGAAACTACGGCACCTCCGAGTTCGAGCACACGTTCAGCTCGATGACGATCCCCGGACTCCGATCCAGCAAAGTGTCGGGGAAGAGTTCCGTCAGCACGACGGCGTGGTGACGATCTTGATGAACTACAGCAGCAGGGCTTCGCCTAAACTCCGCTACAGTATTATCGAGGTATATGGTGGCAGGGGGCACCGCACACGGCTAAGGAATAGATCACGTGGATCAACTTGTGTCAACTTGTGTGTTTAGAGGTGCCCCTGCCTCCGTATATAAAGGATGGAGGAGGAGGAGGCCGGCCAAGGCAAAGGTGCGGCCAGGATAGGGAGTCCTACTAGGACTCCAAGTCCTAGTAGGAGTCCACCAAGAGGGGAGGAAGGGAGAAGGAATAGGAGGAGAAGGAGAGGTGGCCGGCCCCCTTTTCCCTAGTCCAATTCGGACTAGAGGGAGGGGGGGCGCAGCCTTTTTCTCCTCTTCCCACTAAAGCCCATCAAGGCCCAATACTCTTCCCCGTATTCCCGTAACCCCCCGGTACTCCGAAAAATACCCGAATCACTCGGAACCTTTCCGAACTCCGAATATAGTCGTCCAATATATCGATCTTTACGTCTCGACCATTTCGAGACTCCTCGTCATGTCCCCGATCTCATCCGGGACTCCGAACTCCTTCGGTACATCAAAACTCATAAACTCATAATATAACTGTCATCGAAACCTTAAGCGTGCGGACCCTACGGGTTCGAGAACAATGTAGACATGACCAAGACACGTTTCCGGTCAATAACCAATAGCGGGACCTGGATGCCCATATTGGCTCCTACATATTCTACGAAGATCTTTATCGGTCAGACCGCATAACGACATACGTTGTTCCCTTTGTCATCGGTATGTTACTTGCCCGAGATTCGATCGTCGGTATCCAATACCTAGTTCAATCTCGTTACCGGCAAGTCTCTTTACTCGTTCCGTAATACATCATCTCACAACTAACATATTAGTTGCAGTGCTTGCAAGGCTTATGTGATGTGCATTACTGAGAGGGCCCAGAGATACCTCTCCGACAATCGGAGTGACAAATCCTAATCTCGAAATACGCCAACCCAACATCTACCTTTGGAGACACCTGTAATGCTCCTTTATAATCACCCATTTACGTTGTGACGTTTGGTAGCACCCAAAGTGTTCCTCCGGCAAACGGGAGTTGCATAATCTCATAGTCATAGGAACATGTATAAGTCATGAAGAAAGCAATAGCAACATACTAAACGATCAGGTGCTAAGCTAATGGAATGGGTCATGTCAATCAGATCATTCAACTAATGATGTGACCTCGTTAATCAAATAACAACTCATTGTTCATGGTCAGGAAACATAACCATCTTTGATTAACGAGCTAGTCAAGTAGAGGCATACTAGTGACACTCTGTTTGTCTATGTATTCACACATGTATTATGTTTCCGGTTAATACAATTCTAGCATGAATAATAAACATTTATCATGATATAAGGAAATAAATAATAACTTTATTATTGCCTCTAGGGCATATTTCCTTCACGAATACCATCGTCTTATATATCAATCTTTACCTCTCGACCATTACAACACTCCTCGTCATGTCTGTGATCTAATCCGGGAGTCCGAACAACATTCGGTCACCAAATCACATAACTCATATAATACAATATCGTCATCAAACGTTAAGCGTGCGGACCCTACGGGTTCAAGAACTATTTAGACATGACCGAGACACCTCTCCAGTCAATAACCAATAGCGGAAACTGGATGCTCATATTGGTGTCCACATATTCTACGGAGATCTTCATCGATCGAACCATTATGAAAACATATGTTATTCCCTTTGTCATCGATATGTTACTTGCCCGAGATTCGATCATCGGTATCTTCATACATAGTTCAATATCGTTATCGGCAACTCTCTTTACTCATTCCGTAATACATCATCCTGCAACTAACTCATTATTCACTTTGCTTGCAAGGCTTCTTATGATGTGTATTACTGAGAGGGCCCAGAGATACCTCTTCGATACTCAGAGTGACAAATCCTAATTTCGATCTATGCCAACCCAATAAACACCTTCGAAGATACCTGTAGAGCATCTTTATAATCACCCAGTTACATTGTGACGTTTATAGCACACAAGGCATTCCTCCGGTATCCGGGAGTTGCATAATCTTATAGTAGAAGGGATATGTATTTGACATGAAGAAAGCAATAGCAATAAAACTGAATGATCGTAATGCTAAGCTAACGAATGGGTCTTGTCGATCACATCATTCCCCTAATGATGTGATCCCATTTATCAAATGACAACACATGTCTATGGTTTGGAAACTTAACCATGTTTGATCAACGAGCTAGTCTAGTAGAGGCTTACTAGGGACATGGTATTTTGTCTATGTATCCACACATGTATCAAGTGTTCGGTTATTCAATTCTAGCATGAATAATAAACATTTATCATGAAATAAGTAAATGTAAAATAACAACTTTTTTATTTCCTCTAGGGCATATTTCCTTCACTAGCTATTAGCTATGGGATGGTAGGTCTGTGGTAACTACTCACGCGTCATCAGAAGGTAGCAAGGATGACGTAGAAGCCTTCCGTGATCGATTCCCCCTCCAGCAGAGTACCGGAAAAGGCCTCTAGATGGGATTGCAGAACAGAAGCCTACGGCAGTGGAATAAGTGTTTTGGGTGGATCTTTATTGGTGTGGGAATATTTTTGAATTTATAGAGGTGGAATTAGGTCAAACAGAGCAGCATGGGACCCAAGAGCTCAGGGGGCACGTCTACCCCCCGGGGCGTGCCCTGTGAGCTCGTGGCTCTCCCATTGGTCTTCTCGCCTCCTCTCAAATCTTCTAGGGTCCCTTATGGTCCAAAAAAATTCATCGTAAAGTTTCATCATGTTTGGACTTTGTTTGGTAATGATTTTCTGAAAAGCCAAAAACAAGTAAAAAATAGGAACAGGCATTGGCACATGGTTAATAGGTTTGTCCCAAAAATGATATAAAATAGCATAAAAATGCATATAGAGCATCCAAGATTGATAATATAATATCATGAAACAATCAAAAATTATAGATACGTTGGAGACGTATCAAGCACCAATACTCCGCACCTTATACCCCTAAAAATGGTGTAGTGGAGAGGAAGAACCAAACGTTGATGGAGCGACAAGGACCGGGATGGTGAGATTTAAATCACCATACAAATTTTTGGCCGAAGCTACTAACACTGCATGTCATCACTACAAAAAAACACTTCTGTGATGATACGTCTTTGTCACAGTAGGTCACATTTTCTGTCCTGCATGTACATCTATGATGAATTTATGATAGAATCAAGATAGTCATACCTATGATATCTGATACATCTCCAACATATTTATAATTTTTTATTGTTCCATGCTATTATATTATCTGTTTTGGATGTTTTATATGCATTAATATGCTATTTTATTTTATTTTTGGGACTAACCTATTAACCCAGAGCCCAGTGCCAGTTTATGTTTTTCCTTGTTTTTGAGCCTCGCAGAAAAGGAATACCAAACGGAATAAAACCTTCGCGATGATTTTTCTTGGACCCGAAGACACTCCGGAGACTTGGAGTGCAAGTCAGAAGAGCCACGAGGCGGCAACAAGGGGGGAGGGCACGCCCAGGGGGTAGGGCGCGCCCCTACCATGTGGGCCCCTCGATGACCTCCTGACCTAGATCTTCCTCCTATATATTCACAAATATTCCCAAACCACCAGAGGCATCCATGAAAAGATTGTTCCACCACTGCAACCTTCTGTTCCCATGAGATCCCATCTAGGGGCCTTTTCCGGCATCCTGTCGCAGGGGGATTCGATCACGGAGGGCTTCTACAACAACTCTATTGCCCTTCTGATGAAGCATGAGTAGTTTACCATGGACCTACGGGTCCATACCTAGTAGCTAGATGGCTTCTTCTCTCTCTTTGGTTCTCAATACCTTGTTCTCCTCAATGTTCTTGGAGATCTATCCGATGTAATCTTCTTTTGCGATGTGTTTGTCGAGATCCGATGAATTGTGGATTTATGATCAGTTTATCTATGAATATTATTTGAATCTTCTCTGAATTATTATATGCATGATTTGATATCTTTGTAATTCTCTTCGAACTATCAGTTTAGTTTGGCCAACTAGATTGGTTTTTCTTGCAATGGGAGAAGTGCTTAGCTTTGGGTTCAATCTTGCGGTTTCCTTTCCTAGTAACAGTACGGGCAGCAAGGCACATATTGTATTGTTGCCATCGAGGATAAAAAGATGGGGTTTACATCATATTGCTTGAGTTTATTCCTCTACATCATGTCATCTTACTTAATGCGCTATTCTGTTCTTCATGAACTTAATACTCTAGATGAAGGCAGGAGTCAATCGACGTGTTGAGTAATAGTAGTAGATGCAGGCAGGAGTCGGTCTACTTGACATGGACGTGATGCCTATATTTCATAATCATTGCCTTGGATATCGTCATAACTTTGTGCTTTTCTATCAATTGCTCGATACTAATTTGTTCACCCACCGTATTATTTGCCTTCATGAGAGAAGCCTCTAGTGAAACCTATGCCCCCGGGTCTATTTTCCATCATATTAGTTTTCAATCTACTATTTTGCAATCTTTTACTTTCAGATCTATAAACCAAAAAACCAAAAAATACTTTACCTTTTGTTTATCTATCTCTATTAGATCTCACTTTTGCAAGTAACCGTGAAGGGATTGACAACCCCTTTATCACGTTGGATGCAAGTTGTTAGATTGTTTGTGGAGGTATTGGTGGCTTGTATGTTGTCTCCTACTGGATTGATACATTGGTTCTCTAACTGAGGGAAATACTTATATCTACTTTGCTGCATAACCCATTCCTCTTCAAGGGAAAAACCAACGCAAGCTCAAGAAGTAGCAGGAAGAATTTCTAGCACCGTTGCCGGGGAGATCTATGCCAAGTTAAGACATACCAAGTACCCGTAATAAAACTCTCATCTATTGAATTACATTATTTTCCGTTTGCCTCTCGTTTTCCTCTCCCCCACTTCTTAAATGATTTTTGAAAAGATTTGCCCTTTTCTTTGCCTTTTTATTCGCCCTTCATCTATTAGATCTTTTGTTTGCTTGTGTTACCATGTGCCTTCTTTTTGCTTGCATCTTTGCTTGCTAAAAGTTTATGGATCCCCATCCACTTGCTAATCTTTTTAAATGATCCAATTATGATGAACCAATTGCTATTGATTTGAGTGCACTAGATTATTTTTTGAGGTTTTGCTCAAAATTCGTGAATCTGAAAATTGTGATGAAGTGTTGAAAGAAGAAAATTATAAAGTTATTCACGATAGTGCCTTGAATGAAAAGCATGATTGCAATGATGTTATTATAAATTCCATTAATGCCAATTGGGTTAATGATATGCAAAACCCTAAGCTTGGGGATGCTAGTTTTGCTATGTCCACTATTTGTTGCAATGATCATGATTGGGGTGATTCTTCTTATGATCTTGGAAATTTATTAAGCCCCATGATGACTATGAGATTGATGATAGTGTTTGCAATAATATTGAAAGTGGGTTTGGAAAAGTGTCAACTTTAGATCCCACATATTTGGAGAAGGTTCAATCTTATGAATTTTTTGATAAAAGTGGGTTTGGAGAGGCACTAGTGCAGGATGCTGCTAACGCGACACTGCGATCAGAGACCCTTTGACGAAACTGTGTGCGATGCATTAATCGCAAAAGGTGGTGTAAAAACCCGGTCAAAAAAGGTGCAAAAAATTTGCGATGATGGATGCACCAAACATGGTTCAGATTTTAGTTCCGTGTGTGATGTAGGGCATACGATTCGGTGCAATTAACTATTTGCGGTGAGGAGCAACAAAAGAAACAGGCAATCAGATGAAGGTGTGTGCGATAAACAGCATACGGTTCACTAGGATGAACTGTCTATGATTAGCAACACAAAAGAAACGGTCAACCAGATCAAGGTGTGTGTGATATATGGCATGTGGTTCACTCGGATGAACTGTTTATGTTGAGACAAGAGAACATAAATGGTTCAATACAACAAGACGTGTGTGATACGCGGCAAACAGGTGTGTAATCAGAAATGCGAAGACCGATAATAACACAGACGATTGCTGCAAATAAGACGTGTGTGTTGTGCGATGGGATTGCATACAGATCAACAACATATATATACAAACTTATAAGGACATGGTTGCATAACCAAATTAAACATCCACTTACATAGGTGCCTTCTACAACCTTGGCATTTGCACACACCAAAGTAAACTATTACATGCATAATTACATAGGTGGCTACAACACGCATGCCATTTCCACACACCAAAGTAAACTATATATTACATGCATGATTAACTACCATAAACGATCATCTTATCATCATCTACTGCTTGTGACGTTTGCTCTGCTTGTGGCTCAATCCGGACTCGTCAATTTGGGTAACAAGGCACTTCCTCATGTCAACGATCCGCCTATGCATCTCGTAGCATGTGTACACGCTCTTGGCCGCGAACCTGAGGTGAGGTTCATCCAGTCACCGCATCGAGGTCATGTGCTAGGATATGGGACTTGTTCTCTGGGCATCCTGCTTCATCTTTTTGTAGTAGGGGTCGATGATGGCCGAGGCGAGTTTAACCAGGGAGTCCTTCGTGCTGCACCAGACCCTGTAGTGCTTACATATTTCGACAAGGTTCTTGCAGGCCAAGCCCGTAACCCTGAGCGCTTTTACATCATCGATGGTTTCCACCGTAGCGAACTTGTAGCCGGTGTTGTTCACAAACCTAGCGAAACGGACGCAAGGCTTTGTGGCCATGCATTAGTGGTAGATGAGGACATGATGGCGCACACACAACAGGGCGATGGCAACCTTCTGATCTTTGCCGAGAAGACCTATGGTGTACTAGAGGTCGATGCCGACCACCTTGTACTTGTCTGCTGCAAGCAACTGCTCAACGGTATTGATGTAGTCGTCCACCACGTCCGGGTCGATGGTATACACCACCGAGAGATCCATCTCCCTCGCGTTGGTCTCCACTTTATGATTGTCGAACTCCATTGGAGCGCCGCTAGACATCCCCTCTCTATGTGTCGTCGTGGATGTGCTTGTAGTGTTATGGGGCGCAATCGAAAGGTTGAAGAGACTAAGGTTATAATGGTTGTGAGAATTAAAGGGGAAGCCATACGGCCTGGAATATCGATCGGCACGCCCTGATGGCAGTTCTAATTCGCGACGCGTAACTCCATCATGCCGCACGTAACTGCATCGCGTGGCAACGCGCGCGGCACAACCGCATGCATATGGGGCCCCCAACATGATCATGTGAAGGCCCAACCGCTGGCAGACCGTCCGCAGAGGGATGCGAGCAGAGTGCTCCGCGGTCGCCTCAATGGTGAGCAACCATATATATGCATATAGTAGTTGGACATGCAAGGAAAAGCTGTCCACAACCCGAGCACGTCGACGGACGTGAGCAGACGTGCCGCGGCGCCTAACGGCAAGCAGAGCTTGCCGAGGGACGCGAGCAGAGGCCGGCAGAGTGATACGTGGCAAATAGAACGAATTATGCGAGCGAGGTCAGAGACATCAAGCACAAATCAGATCAGAATAGCGTGTGCGATACGTGGCATACAATTGATCCATCCTAGGTGTTTGTGATGGAATAAGCCGTGTGTGCTGTGGGCAAATGCTTGCTGGTATATAACCTCAAATTTAACCAACAAAATGTTAATGCAAGTTACAACAATTATATAACTGGAACTATGTTCAAATACGAATCCAACGATATAATCTTTGGCGACATGCATTCGTATTTTATTAATTAAATCCTACTTATAAACCTGGACGGGGATATAGTAGGTAATTAAATCACAAATGTTTTTTTATTAAACGTATGTGTGCGTGTCCTTTCGTCCTCCTCTCACACGTCTTGTCACCCCGCTGCCGCAGACGGTTCAAGCGCAAGCTTGCGCAGTGCGCGGGGCGTTCTTTTGGCCAAACGGTGGTGAGCCCGTTCCCGAGCAACCGCACAGGTTCTCGCGCAAGCTTCCCGCCCAACTCGGTGAAATCCCCCAAAATCCCAATGATTGCCAGCCTACTATATAAACCCTCACGTCCGGCGAGTCCTGCGTCGCATTTTCCCCTCCCTCCCTGTAGCTTATCTCGTCTGCTTCTCCCACAATCGGCAATGGCACCAGACCGTCGCCGTCGCTCAACCACTCCACCGTCATCAGAGCACAGCTCCAGCTGGGAGGCTACACAATGGCGTCGGCGCAATCCTCGGCATAGTGTAGTGCACGTGGCGTCTCTGTTGGGTGTGCGCGAAAGACCCACCACACGCTCGGCCGCCTGTGCCCGTCGGCAGCTGTTGCCAGGCACCGTTGCCGCAACAGCTCCATCGAAAGCCAAGGCCATCGCCCACTCTGCCACCGCAACCTGAAGGCCGGAGGTGGCCGTTGTGGCCGCCACCCCACTGCCGGCCACCGTGGCCATCACCCGCTCCGCCACCGCGGCCCGAAGGTGGGAGGTGGTGGTCATGGCCGCCAGCCCACCATCGACCGTCGAGATCATCACCCGCTCCGCCACCACCGCCCGAAGGAGGGAGTCATAGGTGGAGGCCCACACATGTGACAGCGACGTTGGACGCTACATCGAATTCCTACGAGAGGAGGAGGAGGAGCGCCTCGTCGAGCATGCAAACAGCCTTACCGCTGTCGTGGCCGCGGTACACGTCGGCGCAGAGGCGAGGAATCAGGAGATCTACGAGAAGTCCAGACGCTTCGAGAGGGATCGTATGGAGTGGCAGAGGGCGTTCGAGGTGAGCTTCGTTGAAGGTGCAGTAGCGGCAGGCACCGTATTGCAGTTGTCCAGCTCGTTGGTAGGCTCCTACTCCTCTTCCTCTTACTGAGCGCGCTCAACAGAGGAGAGGCTGCCGGAAGTAGTACAAAGCCCCTCCATAGTAGTAGTAGTATTTAGGGGCTATTTTGTTCAGTTCATCTGACTATAGATGTGGTGGAACTGTACAACGTACTTAAAACTAGCTAGTATATATAGTTGAACTAGCTATTTCAGTACGTGGTTGACAACAGTTGGGGAAAAGTTTGGTCGGTTCAGCTGTCGAGTTGAAATCTATGCTTAATTACTGAATTTTAGTTGCAAAAATTAGATAGTGCTAGTGATTTTTAGCTGCATATTTTGAGAAATCGCAGTGTTACAAGGATTGACAAATGGAAATGTTACTAGATCAACAAATGTCAATCTTTCCAATTTGACAAATGGCAATATACCCAATATGACAGATGCAAATCTTACCAATTTGTCTGTACGTGGTTGCACATGGGTCATCCAAAAAAACCGTTTGCATTCAAGGGAGGTAGAAATCCTTCTTGCCAATTTTTCTCTTGGCTTAGCGCTGAAGTCTCGCTTTGCATACCTTATTCAATCTGAACCGTTTGTGTTGAAGAGATGCACAAATCCTGCGCATCAAATTTTCCCTTAGCTTACTGTGGAAGACCATAGCTCTCACTTTGCATACATGTGTTCTATCTAAAACGTTTGTGATCAAGAGCTGCACAAACCCTGCTCGGCACATTTTCCCTTGGCTTACTTGGGAAGCTGTCAGTGTACATACCAGTGTTCTATCTAAAATGTTTGCAATGTTAGAGTGGCAGCTAGTTGTTTCAAAATGCCTTTGTTGGTTGTTATTCGAGTGCCTTCTCTTAAAATGGACACAAAAATTACCACAGCATGTCGGGTGCCATTCCATGATAGCATGCCAAGTTTCATGAATTTCAGACGAGTTTTGGATTTACTAGAATTTAAAAAAAGTATCTCAATGTTTTGCCAGCAATCAATACTGCCCTGGTGTTTGAAATTCATTCCCATTTCTTGCATGGGCCTAAGCATGCACCCAAGGACACAGATTTGATTTTTCAACCAATTTATATGCACGGGAGCATGTGCATGTAGTTCAAATTTGAACTATGCACATAAAATACCTAGAAAGCTAGTTAATGTATAAAAATGTCTAAACGAACCCCGAAAATATCGAAAATTTAACACAACACTCTTGTTGTTCTATGTTGACACTAGAATATTTTTGAAAGCAATAATAGGCAATGGGTATCATTTCATCCCCAAAGGTGGCACGTTCCCTATCGAAACCATCAGGCTTGTTGGGAGAAGCTCTGGTTTGTGAGAAGCTTATACCCAAACCTGCCCAAAATGGGACAACAAATTTACCACGGCATGTCGGGTGCCATTCCATGATAGCATGCCAGGTTTCATGAATTTCAGACGAGTTTTGGATTTACTAGAATTCAAAACCCAGGTATCTCAATGTTTGCAGTCGAGTGACGGTGGCAGGGTGTTTGACATTCATTCCCATTTCTTCCATGGGACCTAAGAATGCAACCAAGGACACAGATTTGAATTTTCAACCAATTTATATGCATTAGAGCATGTGCATGTAGTTCAAATTTGAATTATGCACATAAATGCATTGAAAACTCAATTAATGCTTAAGAATGTCCTAACGAACCCCAAAAAAATCCAAAATTTAACACAACACTCTTGTTGTTCTATGTTGACACTAGAGGAAAAAATTGAAATCAAGAAGAGGCAACGGCTATCGTTTCATCCAGAAAGGTGAAAGGTTCCTTACCAAAACCATCAGGCTTGTTGTGCGAAGCTCTGGTTTGTGAGAAATTTATACCCAAACCTGCCCCAAATGGGACAAAAAATTTACGACGGCATGTTGATGCCGCTCCATGATAGCATGCCATGTTTCATGAATTTCAGACGAGTTTTGCATTTACTAGTATTTAAAAAACCAGGTATCTCATGTTTGTGGCCGAGTGACGGTGGCAGGGTGTTTGACATTCATTTCATTTCTTGCATGGGACCTAAGCATGCAACCAAGGAGACAGATTTGAATTTTCAACCAATTTATATGCATTAGAGCATGTGCATGTAGTTCAAATTTGAATTATGCACATAAATGCATTGAAAACTCAATTAATGCATAAAAATGTCCAAACAAACCCCAAAAAATTCCAAAATTTAACACAACACTCATGTTGCTCTATGTTGACACTAGAGCAAAAATTTAAATCAAGAAGAGGCAATGGATATCATTTCATCCAGAAAGGTGAAACGTTCCCTACCGTGACCATGAGGCTTGTTGCGAGAAGCTATGGTTTGTGAGAAGCTTATACCCCAACCTTCCCCAAATTGGACAATATTTTTACCACTGCATGTTGCTGCCGTTCCATGATAGCATGTGAAGTTTCATGAATTTTAGACGAGTTTTCGATTTACTAGAATTTTAAAATAATGTATCTCAATGTTAGTGGCCGAGCGACGGTGGCAAAGGTGTTTGACATTCATTCCCATTTCTTGCATGGGACCTAAGGTTGCAACCAAGGACACACATTTGAATTTTCAAACCGATTATATGCATTGGAGCATCACTACAGGAATCAGGTAATTTGCCTTCTGTGAATCACAGACGGCAAATACCTGAATACAGATGACAAAGAGTTTGTCGTCAGGATGCAGACGGCAAAGTCAGACGGCAAAGACAAATCGGCAAAGAATACTTTGCCGTCAGCTTTTCATTAGACACACGGCAAAGACTTTACCGTCAGCCATTCTCAGTATTTTGCCGTCTGCACAAATAATAACAGATGGCAAAGCAGCATCTTTGCTGTCAGCCTAAACATGCTCTCTGCCAGCAGCCCAAATACTTTACAGACGACAAAGTTTTTTTTAATTTTTTAAAAAATACGCTGCACACATGAACATCAACAAGGCTCGAAGGACTAGAGCAAAATTCTGCTACAACATTCTTACGCAAGAAACTTACAGATCTGAACACCAACAATTTCTTTATAGATCGAATTACAAAATTCTTCTACAACTTATTTACAAAGAAAGAGGGTACGGTGCGTTGGCTGGGGCTGTCGGTGGATCAAACGGTGGTGGCCGGTAGCTTGATACCGCATCAGGCGCGGTCCTTCTCTTTGTATGAGGCGCGGGGCAGCCCCCGTCGGTAGCCGGCGTGGTCCTTCTCTTTGTAGGAGGAGCGGGGCAGCCCCCGTCGGCAGCTACGTGGGCCATGGAGCTGCTCAGCATGCTGCACTAGTTGGGGATGAACGGCAGCAACCCTTCTCCTCCATCGATCTCCCTGCGACAGTCGGTGGCGCGAGCGGCGACCAGTGAACCGAGCATCGGCGGTGACGGCCGGTGTTCCGAGCACCCAAACGGTGGAGGCGGATGATGGCTCGAGCAGTGATGGCGGTCGGTGGCGCTGGCGGCGGCCGATGGCTCGAGCGGCGGTGGCGCGAGCGGCGACTGGTGGCCCGGGCGGCCGCGACGGCCGGCGTCCTGAGCGGCGGAGGAGGCTAGTGACCCAAGCGGCGGTGGCCGGTGGCGCGAGCGGGAAGGGAGAAGATAGGGGCAGGGATGCGGGCGGCGGCCGGTGGCCTGAGTGGCGGCGGCCGGTGAGATCGAAGCCCGGCAATGGAGTCAACTATGATGCGGGGCAGAGGTATTCGGGAGAGAAAGAGAGAGATGCGAGAGACAGATCGTGGGCGTGGAATCCGGTGGATAAGGTTGATGGGCTCCGGGTAGTTGGGGTGGGGCCCGACAACATGAAGGGACGGTAGAGGGAGAGTGGTGGGCATGGGCTATGCATCTACGGTGGATGTTGCTGCCAAGTCATTTTTTTTACAAACGGCGAAGTAGTCTTTGTCGTTAGTCATTCTTTTTCGCCAGCACCCGTTGGCAAAATTTGTCTTTGCCATCTATCCCGACGAAATGATGACGGCAAAGTCCAGTACTGATGGCAAATCTCCTGTTTCCTGTAGTGCATGTGCATGTAGTTAAAATTTGAATTATGCACATGAATGCATAGAAAACTCAGTTAATGTATAAAAATGTCCACGGAACCCCAATAAATCCCAAAAAATTGCACAACACTCCTGTTGTTCTATGTTGACACGAGAAAAATTTTGATAGTAAGAAGAGGCAACAGATATCGTTTCGTCCTCCAAGGTGCACATTCCCTACCGAAACCATCATGCTTGTTGTGAGAGAAGCTCTGGTTTGCAAGAAGCTTATACCATAACCTGCTCCAAATGGGAAAATATTATTTTTACCCCAGCATCTTGATGCCGTTCCATGATAGCATGCCAAGGTTCATGAATTTCAGATGAGTTTTGTATTTACTAGAATTACAAAGCAAGCACATCAATGTTTGTCGGAGAGCCACAGTGTCGTGGTATTTGAAATTCATCGACATTTCTTGAATGGGATGTAAGAATCAACCCATGGACACATATATCATTTTACAACTGATTTTGGTGCACCGGAGCATGTGCATGTGGATTAATTTTGAATTGTGCACCAGAAATGCCTAGAAAACCAAGTTACTATATAAAAATGTCCAAACGAACCCTGAATCATTCCAATTTTTTTACGACACACCTATAGTTGCATGTTCACTGCAGATAGAAGTTCTAGCAATTCAAACACCATCATTTGCAGCTATGACCCCGTTATGTAATTCAAATCGAGATGAAAAATCAAGTAGATCGCACACAATTTATTATAACCAACTGTGTGAGATGCGGTACAAAATATCCTAGAGCATCGGTTGTGTATAGTATGCATACGGCTTATGCAAGAAGGTGTGTCGGCTATAGTGTGGGTGTGCTGTAGTCTCCTTTGTGTACCCAAATTATGCAATGACATGGATGAGCACTGTAACCAGGGAAATTGGAACCAAAATTTTTGACGCTCAAACTCATCACACACGGGTTAAGCTATCTGAATCATTTGTAATGTTCACATATTGTACATAGTTCTGAATAAGGGACCGTGTCTGATGACACTTTGCGCACCAATTTTTTCGCTGAATCGATTCAAAATTTTCGGCTTCTGCGGAAATATCTACCTCCCCGCCCCCTCCCCCTTACCAAAAGCAACATTTCCCCTGTTTTCGGGTTCCTTTACAAGTTGAAACCTTCACTCCTTGCTTGCAGCGCCGCCCCCCCCCCTCACCGGCTACCCTCCTTCATGCTGCTCAGCCTCGTCTATCCATGCAGGTAATCCACACCAGACCCCCCATCCCCCTCCTCCTTCCACTCCCCACATGCCTTGACCACCGGAGCGACACCTTCCACCCAAATCACCGACCCCTCCACCAAATAAGCACTGTCCTAAGCCATGGTGCACGCAGTATAGCCAGGAGCTCAAGGAGCATTTGGCAGCGGAGAAGTAAATCGCGGTCGCACGCGTGGATGAGGTCACGATGGCTGCCATTCGTGCCAACCCCCAGATCTTGGAGGAGCACCTCGCCATTGAGCCACCGTCTACGCCTCACGCACCGACGCCGCGACGCGGTTGGCTCCTTTAAACGACAGTTCGTGGCGTTTTCTCGGGACCACCCTCGGTGCCTTTGACGAAGACTATGAGGTGTTTTCTCAGCGTGCACGTGCTTACCTCAACTCGAGAGCCAGAAGGTTGGTGCCTGGAGCGGCTTAGGCAACCCATCACTATGACGAGGGCACCCACGATGCGGAGGCCTCGCCCTCTTCCATGTCCAACGAGCCAATCGTCATCGACATCACCGACAATGAGGAGTAGCTTGTCTTATTAGCTCCCTATAAGGACCCATGTTCGGTTTGCTAGCTACTGCCTTTCCTTAACAAATTCTAGTGAATTGTCCTATCTACCTTTACCATGCAATATGTTTCTCTAGTGTATATGTTCTATATGTCGTGCAATGTGGTGCTCACTTATTAACTGTTTGGTCAATTAGTTGTCATGTTCAGTTAACTATTTGGTTCAATTCTGCAAATGTGATGTTCAATTCTTCAGGGTGCAATTTTGTATTGTCTTCCATGTGATAAATAAATTGAATTTTTATTTACAAAATACATGAGAAACAAATATAATTTCTATATTTCCAAGTTTTCAAGCATGCTTGGTTTGGTTAGCTATTTGATCTTCTAGTATGTTATACATTGTACAATGTGGCGCTCAGTTGACATTTGGTTCATTTGTCATGGTGTTTACTTAACTTTTCGGTTCAATTCTGCAATGAGATGTTCAATTGTTGTGGGTGCATTCTGTTATTATATACCATGTGAGAAATAAATCAAATTTGGTTGTACTAAATACATGAGAAACATATACAATTTCTATATTTCCAAGTTTTTAAGCTTTGCTTGGTTTGTTAACTGTCTGATCTTCTATTAGAAGTATGTTATATTGTGCACTGTGGTGCTCAGTTAATGTTTGGTTCATTTGTTGTGGTGTTTAGTTAACTACTTTGTTCAATTCTACAATGCAATGTCCAATTGTCGTGGGTAGAATTTTGTATTGTTGTGCATGTGAGGAACAATCGAATTTGGATGCACTTAATACATGGGAAACATATACAATTGCTATATTTCCTAGTTCTTAATCATGCTTGGTTTGGATAAATGGGTTTTCCATGTGGCTTGAATTAATCTAATGAATCTGCAATGTGCTTATTTTTCATCAAAATATTTTACTAATAGCATATGAACCCTCACTTAACCTGATCACTAACTACCTTATATGTGTTGCAGGGAAACAATGAGAAGCACTGAGGTTTACAATCGAGTTTTACACATGCATCGTCCTTTGTCTAATAGCACATTATTATGAAATTGCAGGAAACATTATAATACTTAGATTTTAAACAATTTGGTCTTGCACATGTAGGTCCTCCTGTCAGAGGTTTTGACCCACTGTTCGACCCTTTTTGCATATGGGGAAATGAGTTGTCCAAGAATATCAGTCAAGTCAAGAAACTCGGCAAGATTGTTAGATAAAGAAATTAGCGACAAAAAACAACAAGATCTTTGTCCGCACAATGCAGAAGACATCAGTTCACTACAGGATGGTACTAACTATTATACCTTGTCTTTTTTATTCCTTTGCCCCATTTCCAATATAGAGAAGATATTTATGCACATCCTTGTTTTCAGGCCTTTCCAAAGCAGTTCACTGATGATTACCTCTCAAACCACCTGTATGGTCAGGAGGCGAGGAAGGTATTCATACAACACCCATGTTTCAATATTGAAGTGTTCCCGAAGAGGACGAAGGATTGGCAGTCAATCATCCACAGGCACTGGCCTAAAGTTGCAAAGACCTTCAACATCAATGAAGGATCAATATTCGCCTTCTACTTCAGCAGTTTTCTAGATGAGATGCATCTGTCTATGTACCGTCTATGATGCTAATTTCAAAAGGTTATAGATGTTGCATGTGAAACTTGGTGCCGGTGCAGTTGTGTAATGGGGTAGCAGAGTGCTGAAGCTATATGAAGCTGTACTCTGATGTATTTCAATTATGAAAATGAAATATATTGTGTGTTTAATATGAAATGTCAATTAGATCAATAAATGGATTATTAATAGGATAATTAGCCTGCTATTTGGGTTGTTCTATTGCAAACGGTTATTGAGAAAACACCGTGGGTGATGACCTTCGGCAACGCACATAGTATCTAGGAATAAACCGTGTTGGATTAATGAACAATCACACACGACATACTCTTGAAAACTGTTTGCGTTAGGCCACCTAGCACAAACGTTTACCACATAGAAATTCTGTGTGATGGACAGCCTTTGCCACACAGTTTCTTCTATGCACCGTGTGTGATGCATTCAAAAATGCAAACAATAAAATTGTTAATACCGTGTGCAATGGAAACGCTATCACAAACGTTTTAACGAGGAAAATTGTGTGTGATGTACCTGCGAACAGAAATGTTTTGCTTGGAGCGACTGTGTGGGATGTATATACGAACGGAAACGTTTACCGGGGACTGACTGTGTGGGATGAACTTACGACTGGAAACTATTTCGCCTGTATAATTGAATTTTTTTAGCACTATTGTATGTATAACCGTATTTGATCACTCGACGGTCGCACACGACCTCATTTTGCCGAGCGTGTGTGCCAAGAGGGTATATCCCCAATGGTTTCTGGGTCATGTGGGAGGGACCCCCCTATCACAGTCACTCACTAAGCGACGGTTACAAATGTCATCGTGGAAAGGGGTTAAAAATCATTTGTATAGCACCGACGTCTACCAGTGAGGTCATGACTTTAGTTAATGTTAATGCCACTATTTTGGAAGAGTGTCAACTTCGCATGCATGTTGATCGTGTTGAGAATATGTTATGTGATAGCTATATTATTGAATTTGCTTATGATCCTATATGTAATTATTATGAGAGAGAGGAAAATATGTTGTATAAATTTTCATGTTACTAAATTGCCTCTCTTCATGTTGAGATTGCTATTGTTTCCTTTTTCTTCCTTGCATATGCTAGTTTTTGCATACCTTGACAATTTTTTTGCCTATAAAATGCCTATGCATAGGAAGTAGACTTAGATGTGTCTTTCATATGTTTTATGATGCTCTCTTTGTGATTCAATTCTTGTCTTTCATATGAGCATCATCAAAATTATCAATGCCTAGCTAAAAGGCTTTAAAGAAAAGCGCTTGTTGGGAGATAACCCAATATTTTTCCTTCTTGTGTTCCAATAAATAATTCATGTAGCCTCTGGTTAGATGTATTTTTGTGTTTTAATTAGTGATTTTTCCAAGTAAGACCTTTGGGATGGCTTACGGTGATAGTTGTTTTGATCTTGCTGAAAAACAGAAACTTTTGCGCCCAGGAAAATAATTTTGATTTTTTTACAGAAGCGTGATTTTGGTATGATTCTTTTTGAACAAGATTGCTACACAAATTGCCCAGCTTTTCCTAATCTTTCAGAATTTTTGGTGTTACATAAGTATTCGAAGTTTCCAGATTGCTACAGACTGTTCTGTTTTTGACATATTCTATTTTCTATGTGTTGTTTACTTATTTTGATGAATCTATGGGTAATATTGGGGGGTATGAACCATGGAAATGTTGGAATACAGTATATAGTACACCAATATAAATAAAGAATTAGTTCACGACAGTACCAAAAGTGGTGATTTATTTTCTTATACTAACGGATCTCATAAGATTTCCTGTTGAGTTTTGTGTTGTGAAGTTTTCAAGTTTTGGGTAAGGATTTGATGGAGTATGGAATAAGGAGGGGCAAGAGCCTAAGCTTGGGGATGCCCAAGGCACCCCAAGGTAATATTCAAGGACAACCAAGAGCCTAAGCTTGGGGATGCCCCGGAAGGCATCGCCTCTTTCGTCTTCGTCTATCATTAACTTTACTTGAGGCTATATTTTTATTCACCACATGATATGTGTTTTGCTTGGAGCGTCTTGTATGATATGACTCTTTACTTTTTAGTTTGCCACAATCATCCTTATTGTACACAACTTTTGAGAGGGACACGCATGAATCGTTGTAGGATCGAAAGTATGTCTAGAGGGGGTGATTAGACTACTTGACCAAATAAAAATCTAGCCTTTTCCCAGTTTTAAGTCTTGGCAGATTTTAGCAACTTAACACAAGTCAAGCAATCAACCTACACACGCAATTCTAAGAGTATAGCAGCAGAATGTAAAACATTGCATATGAAAGTGAAGGGAAGGGTTTGGAGAGGGCAAACGCAATGTAGACACGGAGATTTTTGGCGTGGTTCCGATAGGTGGTGCTATCATACATCCATGTTGATGGAGACTTCAATCAACGAAGGGTAATGGTTGCGCGAGTCCATGGGGGGCTCCAGCCATGAAGGGTCCACGAAGAAGCAACCTTGTCTATCCCGCCATGGCCATCGCCCATGAAGGACTTGCCTCACTTGGGTAGATCTTCACGAAGTATGCGATATCCTTGCCCTTACAAACTACTTGGTTCAACTCCACAATCTTGACGGAGGCTCCCAAGTGACACATAACCAATCTAGGAGGCACCACTCTCCAAAAGGTAATAGATGGTGTGTTGATGATGAACTCCTTGCTCTTGTGCTTCAAATGATAGTCTCCCCAACACTCGACTCTCTCTCATAGTTTGGATATGGTGGAAAGATGATTTGAGTGGAAAGCAACTTGGGGAAGGCTAGAGATCAAGATTCTTGTGGTAGGATTGGATGTCTTGGTCTCAACACATGAGTAGCTGGTTATCTCTCAGAAAATGAGTAGTAGAAGTGTAGGCATGTGCTGACAGCTCACTCTCAAATGGAGAAGGGGTTGGAGGGTTATAAATAGCCTCCACACAAAATCTAACTGTTACACACAATTTACTAAACTCAATGAGACCGAATAGTGAAACTCGGTGGGACCGATCTAGTTCAAAATGTGAATGTTAGGATTTTCGGTGGGACCGACAATATCAACTCGGTGGGACAGATGCACTAGGGTTAGGGCAAACACTCATCTCGGTGAGACCGATCACATGAACTCGGTGAGACCGATTTCAGCAATAAGCAAACGGAAACTTGGTCAAGCAAACTCAGTGGGGCCGATCACTCATTTCGGTGAGACCGAAATGTTACTAAAAGGAAACAGAGAGTTTGCATTGCAAACTCGGTGGGACCGATCTCTCATCTTGGTAAGACCAACACATTATGAAGGGAAACGGAGAGTTTGCAATCCCATCTCGGTGAGACCGAGATCCCTACCGGTTAGACTGAACTGATTAGGTTTCTTGGCTATGGCTATGTCAAGTGAACTTGGTCGTCGGATAGATCAAATCGGTGGGGCCAAGTTTGACTTTCGGTTTAGGACATGTGTGGAAATGAGAAAGTGGTTGAGGGCTTTGGAGCATATCACTAAGCATTTTGAGCAAGTAGACCATTAAGCAACACCTCATCCCCTTTTAGTAGTATTGGCTTTTCCTATGGACTCAATGTGATCTTGGATCACTAAAATGAAAATTAAGAATCTTGAGCTTTTGCCAGTATGTGTCCTTAGGATTTTGAGGGGTCCTCATCTCTAGCCCATGCCATGCCAATCATTGAACTTTCTGAAACATTAATCTTGAATGGATATTAGTTCAATGAGCTATATGTTGTTATGAATTACCAAAACCACCTGGTGATTAGTTGCACTTTCAATCATGATTTATTAGAATAATCTATGTGCTTCACTCATATCTTTTGAGTGAGGCAATTTTGATCTAGTGCTTCACTTATATCTTTTTAGAGCACAGCGGTGACCTTATTCTGTAAGAATTATTTAACTCTCATGCTTCACTTATATTATTTTGAGAGTTTCTCTAAACAGTGTGGTAATTTTCTTTGGTTATAAATTTAGTCCTAATATGATAGGAATCCAAGAGGGATATAAGAAAAACTTTCATATAAACTGCATTGAATACTATGAGAAGTTTGATTCCTTATGATTGTTTTGAGATATGAGGATGGTGATATTAGATTCATGCTAGTGGAGTAATTGTGTATTGTAGAAATACTTGTGTTTAGGTTTGTGATTCCCGTAGCATGCACGTATGGTGAACCGTTATGTAACGAAGTTGGAGCATGATTTATTTATTGATTGTCTTCCTTATGAGTGGCGGTCGGAGACGAGCGATGGTCTTTTCCTACCAATATATCCCCCTAGGAACGTGCGCGTAGTACTTTTGTTTCTATGACTAATAGATTTTTGCAATAAGTGAGTTCTTTATGACTAATGTTGAGTCCATGGATTATACGCACTCTTGATACCTCTCCAATGTATCTATAATTTTTGATTGTTCCATGCTATTATATTACCCCTTTTGGATGTTTATGGGGTTTATTTTACACATTTATATCATTTTTGGGACTAACCTACTAACCGAAGGCCCAACCCATATTGTTGTTTTTTTGCCTATTTCAGTATTTCGAAGAAAAGGAATATCAAACAGAGTCCAAATGGAATGAAACCTTCGGGAGCGTGATTTTTGGTACGAGCGTGATCCGGAGAGATTGGAGAAGCTCCCGAGGACCCCGCGAGATTGGGGGCTGCGCCCCCTAGTAGGGTGCGCCCCCCTGTCTCGTGGGCCCCTCGGGCGGCCACCGACATACTTCTTCCTCCTATATATACCTACGTACCCCGAAAACATCCAGGAGCACCACGAGACACAATTTCCACCGTCGTAACCTTCTGTATCTGCGAGATCTCATCTTGGAGCCTTCGCCGACACTCTGCTGCAGGGGGAATCGACCATGGAGGGCTTCTACATCAACATCCTTGCCCCTCCGATGAGTTGTGAGTAGTTTACCACAGACCCACGGGTCCATAGTTATTAGCTAGATGGCTTCTTATCTCTTTTTGGATCTCAATACAATGTTCTCCCCCTCTCTTGTGGAGATCTATTCGATGTAAACACTTTTTGCGGTGTGTTTGTCGAGATCCAATAAATTGTGGGTTTATGATCAAGTTTATCTATGAATAATATTTGAATCTTCTCTGAATTCTTTTATGTATGATTGAGTTATCTTTGCAAGTCTCTTCGAATTATCAGTTTGGTTTGGCCTACTAGATTGGTTTTTCTTGCCATGGGAGAAGTGCCTAGCTTTGGGTTCAATCTTGCGGTGTTCTTACCCAGTGATAGAAAGGGTTGCAAGACACGTATTGTATTGTTGCCATCAAGGATAACAAGATGGGGTTTATATCATATTGCATGAGTTTATCCCTCTACATCATGTCATCTTGCTTAATTAATGCGTTACTCTGTTCTTATGAACTTAATACCCTAGATACAGGCAGGAGTCGGTCGATGTGTGGTGTAATAGTAGTAGATGCAGGCAGGAGTCGGTCTACTTGTTATGGACGTGATGCCTATATACATGATCTGTGACGCCCCCGATTCAATCGTACACTAATCATGCACGCAAATGTGTACGATCAAGATCAGGGACTCACGGGAAGATATCACAACACAACTCTAAAAACATAAATAAGTCATACGAGCATCATAATACAAGCCAGGGGCCTCGAGGGCTCGAATACAAGTGCTCGATCATAGACGAGTCAGCGGAAGCAACAATATCTGAGTACAGACATAAGTTAAACAAGTTGCCATAAGATGGCTAGTACAAACTGGGATACAGATCGAAAGAGGCGCAGGCCTCCTGCCTGGGATCCTCCTAACTACTCCTGGTCGTCGTCGTCAGCCTGCACGTAGTAGTAGGCACCTCCAATGTAGTAGTCGTCGTCGACGCTGGCTCCTGGCTCCTGGACTCCAGCATCTGGTTGCGACAACCAGGTAGAAGGGAAAGGGGAAAAGAGGGAGAAAAGCAACCGTGAGTACTCATCCAAAGTACTCGCAAGCAAGGAGCTACACTACATATGCATGGGTATATGTGTAAGGAGGCCATATCAGTGGACTGAACTGCAGAATGCCAGAATAAGAGGGGGACAGCTAATCCTGTCGAAGACTACGCTTCTGGCAGCCTCCGTCTTGCAGCATGTAGAAGAGAGTAGATTGAAGTCCTCCAAGTAGCATCTCCAAGTAGCATCTCCAGGTAGCATCTCCAAGCGCATCTCCAGTCGCATCGCATAGCATAATCCTACCCGGCGATCCTCTCCTCGTCGCCCTGTAGAAAAGCGATCACCGGGTTGTATGTGGAACTTGGAAGGGTGTGTTTTATTAAGTATCCGGTTCTAGTTGTCATAAGCTCAAGGTACAACTCCAAGTCGTCCTGTTACCGAAGATCACGGCTATTCGAATAGATTAACTTCCCTGCAGGGGTGCACCACATAACCCAACACGCTTGATCCCATTTGGCCGGACACACTTTCCTGGGTCATGCCCAGCCGCGGAAGATCAACACGTCGCAGCCCCACCTAGGCACAACAGAGAGGCCAGCACGCCGGTCTAAATCTAAGCGCACAGGGGTCTGGGCCCATCGCCCATAGCACACCTGCACGTTGCGAGGGCGGCCGAAAGCAGACCTAGCCTAGTGGCGTTCCAGTCCAATTCGGCGCGCGCCGCTCCGTCGCTGACGTCTGAAGTGCTTCGGCTGATACCGCGACGTCGGGATACCCATAACTACTCCCACGTAGATGGTTAGTGCGTATAGGCTCGTAGCCAACTCAGATCAAATACCAAGATCTCGTTAAGCGTGTTAAGTATCCGCGAACGCCGAACAGGGCCAGGCCCACCTGTCTCCTAGGTGGTCTCAACCTGCCCTGCCGCTCCGCCACAAAGTAACAGTCGGGGGCCGTCGGGAACTCAGGCCCACCACTACCTGGATGGAGCCACCTGCCCCTTCAGCCCCCATCTCCAAACAGTATCACCAGTAATGTAACAGTGTAAAATATATAGTATATGCCCGTGATCACCTCCCGAAGTGATCACAGCCCAGTAGTATAGCATGGCAGACGGACAAGAGTGTAGGGTCACTGATGGAACACTAGCATCCTATACTAAGCATTTAGGATTGCGGGTAAGGTTTCAATGACTGTAGCAGCAATGACAGGCTATGCATCAGAATAGGATTAACGGAAAGCAGTAACATGCTACACTACTCTAATGCAAGCAGTATAGAAGAGAATAGGCGATATCTGGTGATCAAGGGGGGGGCTTGCCTGGTTGCTCTGGCAAGAGAGAGGGGTCGTCAACTCCGTAGTCGATCACAGGGGGTACTGGCAGCGGCCTCGGGATCTACCGGAAAAAGTAACGGAGGGGGAACATAATAAATAACAGAGCAATCAAAGCACAACATGACAAATGCGGTGCTAGAGGTGATCTAACGCAGGGATAGGTGATACCGGTGAAGGGGGGGAAACATCCGGGAAAATATACCCGGTGTTTCATGTTTTTGGACAGATGAACCGGAGGTGAAATGTTGCAGGTTCACTATGCTAGGGACGCGTGGCAGACGAACGGGCTGCGTATTCGGAATCGTCTCGTCGTTCTGAGCAACTTTCATGTATAAAGTTTTTCCATCCGAGTTACGGATTAATTTATATTAATTTTCAAAGTTTTAATTCATTTTCTAATTTATTTTAATTCGAAATTAATGTTAAATTGCTAGATGTACCCAGCACAGTGCACACAAAAATTGTACACAGGCTGACAAGTGGGACCAGGGGAACCCAGTTGACCAGTCAAACTTTGACTGGTCAACAGGGGTGGGGGCCCCTGTCATTGACTGTCTAGTTAACTAACATGTTTACTTAGGCTAATTAGATAGTTAATTGGTTAATTAAGCAACATTAATTAAGTTAATTAATTAATTAATTAATTAAGTATTCTTTTTTTTATCTTTTTTTAACAGGGGTGTGAGGGGGGGGGCCCACTAGGCAGTTGCCCATAGGGCCAAACGGGCGCGGGCGATGGATCGGGTGCGGGGCGCCAGGACATGGCCGAACCCAACCGGGCGCCGGACAGGGGAGGGCGCCGGCCGCGGCGAAGGTAGCAGGGGCCGCGGTTGGTTGGGCGCCGGCGGTTGGCTGCCGCGGGCGGCGCCAGCAAGGGCAGGCGCGAGAGGGGGGTGGCGCCTGCGGGCGCACACGGGGAAGGTCGGAGTGGGGCGGCGAGCGGCCATGAGTGTGGCGGACGCGGCGGCCGTGGGTGGTCGCGGTTGGGGCCGGGAGGGAGCTAGGTGCGCGCCGGGCGCTGTTCAGGCGCAGCGCGGGGAGGAGGAGGGGAGAGGAGGCCGGGGGCCTCACCGCTGATGTAGGGACAAGGCAGTGGGGCTCGGGGAGGAGACGACGAGGTCCAGTGGGAGGCTCCGGCGAGGTCCAGGCGGCGGCGGGGGTGAAGGGGACGAGGCAGGCACCAAGATCCGGCGACGGAGCGGTCGCAGACGGGGCGGCGTGGTCCTGGTCGACGACGTCGAGGTGGCGAGGCGCCGCCTCTAGGTCGGGGAGGCGACGGGCGTCGGCGGGCGACGGGGTGAACAGGCGGCGCGGTCGGATCGAGCCCCCGATCT
>NC_041387.1:581636567-581644378 GCF_002162155.2 Triticum dicoccoides
GCTAGGGTTCGGCCGAGTGGGTAGTGGGGGGTTATGCACGGGGCGAGTGGGTCGGCCTGGGGGCCCGATGGCCTGCTGGACCGAGGCCCAGTGGGGGGGGTTGCTCCCTTTTTTTTTCTTCCTTTTGTTTTCTTTTTCCCTTTTCTTTTATTTAATCTTTTCGGTTTTATTAAATTATTTCAATTTTGTAAAATGTGAGACCAACACCTAAATATGGTATGTTAAAGATACCACTGCCACATTAGTTTGGACAGCTACATAAAATAGTTTAATACTTTACAAAATAAAAAAGGCATTTACTTAATTTCTTTTGCTGCTGTTTTATTTACCTTTGAGCATTTAAACATTTTATAAAAATGTGGTTTCATCACCATAATTACCTATGCATTATATGTCACCTCTCGAACATTTTAGTTTTAACTTTTGAAAACCTTTGTTGTTTGCCTTTAAGTTTGAATTTGAATTTGAACTGTTTTGAACTAACACAAGATTAACAACAGTAACCGAGGTGACGTGGCTTCATTAGCAGGGGTTTATTGTAGCTTAATTACCCGGGCGTCACAATTCTCCTCCACTACAAGAAATCTCGTCCCGTGATTTAAGAGGGCGACTAGGGGGAAAGGTCTGGTTACGAAATCCTAACGAATCTTCTCATCTTTGGTTGCTCTTCTCGAAGAGGTCGATCCATTACATTGACGTCTTTATTTCTCTGCTTCAGGTCATCACGGCGAAGTCGTCCTTTTCTTCGGGAACTCCAACGTACTTACGAATAGGTAAGGGGCAGCTCTACAATGATAGGATGTTATAAGGGAAATTCATCTGGGGGTATCCCAAGAATGAACATATGAGTATCTCTTGAGTTGAACAAATGACACACATCGCGAGCAATGTAAGACGGTGTAATAAGAAGTTTCAAGCGGATAGGCAATCATTCATTGCCTGAAGCAGAGTGCGAAAGGGGTTCAGAGCAACGGGAATAAGTTTTGTGTCTGATACCAGAATAGATCAACAGGCAAGTGGCCCGTGAATTACATACAAAGTCAAGCACGAGGAATAACTTTGACATCAGGTTGTACAGGAGAGTCAGGTTTCGATCCTGTGGAACTGTGGGTTATGGGCCCACCATGTGGGTTAAAAGTAGGAAGGCGGTGATGTCTTGCACGATCATGCAAGTGTCAGAGGTTAGCCTGTCAGTTATATGTCAGCAACCACGTCGGTACCAAGGGCGAGGGACGAAGAGAACCATTTTCCTGCTCGTTGAACGAGGCGGACCAATAGGCAAGGTTCTCGTCCATCGGTGGCTACCGAAATGTCATCAACAAAAGTAACAGGGCCTTGCTGACAGAATTGCACTCTGAGGTGTTAACATAAGCAGGGGATTAATACTGCTTAGTTCATAATGATCACCAGAAAGTTTAGACAAAACAATGGAAAGGAAAAGGTGTTTATCAGATTAACAACTCAATGGAAAGGGGAATGTGTTTAAACACCTATTTCAGGGGTATATCCTTCCCAAGGACAAGAAGAGCATGATATCCATGACAGGATATAATGTAGAAAACCCTTCAGGAAAGGGGAGAGAAATATCATGACATTACCCATACAACGGTGTTAGGATAAATGATAATTAAAATTTAGCATCGTGCTTCAAATGTTCCTGTTGAAAATCGGAGTACCATTGACATGCTTCGAGATAGCATTGACATGGTCAACAGGAAGATCAAACTTTGAAAACAAAAAGGATCCACGAGGAACAACTTATAAAATAGGTCTTACCATTTCCTCCAGGAAGAATGGTTGTCCTTGCAAAAGAAATTATAATGATAGGTCCTCCAGCCAGGGGGGGTGCTAGGCATGACATCCTGTTACCAGGTCATCAAAGGTCCAACAACATAACTCTTGGAAAGTTGTCCCAACCATCATATCTGACCGAGCTTCAGATCCGATTGGTGTAATGATACCTCAGACTCAGGATGTCTGAGAATAAAAGGTGCAACACAATTAGACGAAATGACATTTCAGGATTCTCAGGAAATGAACTATGGGAGTGGGTTCCTGAAACAATAGTTCATCATTAACCCAAGGAGAGGAGGAGGTGGCTGATGGGCTCGGCGATAATCCATCGAGATTTCCGACAAGATGGATTTCCACAATTATGTGAACAAGCAGATAACATTTGTCAGATCAAATGGTATAATGATGTATGCTCGAGGAAACATACTCAATTAAACATTGGTTGAAAGGTGCACCCGAATATGGGTTGGGTTGCACGATCAATGTTAGAGTGGTGACTTGACGAACAAAAGAATTAGAATGAAACTCGACCATTACTTCAAAGCAATAGGGTTGCTAGAAGTTTTGAATTCACACCTCATAGTTCAATCGTCGGTATTCCGGTTAGAAACAACACGGGTACCAAGAAAGAATGGTGAGGGTGAGAAGTATCACCATACCAAGAATTCTTAAGAGGTGGAGTAATCCTCACGACCTTCTTGACATAAAAGATGGTAATACTCCATGGTAAAGAAGAACAAATGCTAGGTAGCAAGGAACTCGAGGTATAACACGGAACACAAACAAGTTTTTGTTGGAGGGAACGCAATAAAGAGGTCGATGACAACACAAATCATCGAGGGCAAGGATGGTATTTCTCATCATTAATTCAATTGATATCTTGGAAGAGCATCAAAATGCAGATGGTGATCATGACACATTTGTCGAGAGATTCCACGAAGATTTAATCGATTCGCGATCACATCAAGTCAAAAGAATGATGAAGCGAAAGGTTATTGGAACCAAGGGTACGACACAAACTCGAAACCAAGCTTGTTGTTCAAGGCGAAATGATATGACGAGGAAGATCGACGTAAGCTTAGCTCATTGTCAAAAGTTGTGCTCCGGGATTAAGGACCAGGTAGCACCGTTAAAATTTAGCATGGTAATGATATGGCCGATCAGGCTAGGAATGACATGATCGGGTACAAACTCGTAAGTAAAGAATATTAGTAAGAGTTGTTGAACTGTAATGCGGACTCGGTTCAGTTATCGGTGTCTTTGAGTGTTTAATAACTCAGAGCCCATGAAAAATTGTAATTAGTGAGTATGTAGTACTTGATGAAGACTCATAGGAAGATATGCAGTTCCAAGATAATCTCGAGATACCATGGGGTAATACTCGACGACAGATCAAAGTAGAGGTTGTACCAGGGTATTGATCCACAGAAGACAAGTGCTTACACTTGCATCGAAAATGGTATTTAAAGGAGAACATGGTCGGAACCACGATTGTAAAAGGCCATACCTCAGATATAAGATGAACTTATACCAAGGGAATAATTGATTTTAAAAGAAGCTTCGATGAGAAGATGTACATCGTGTCCATGGGCATGAACGCAAAGTTCAAGGTCGACTCCCACTTCTCCAATGCACAACCTTTCATTCACTTCTCGCGCTCAATGAAGTTGTAGTTTTGAAATTTTATCTGGCAAAATACCAGAAGAGTATGATTCGTGAAAACTTTCGGGTTCACACGGTTTAGTGAAGGCATATGTTCAACCCATCGGGGCATCTTATAATCATATACCAGAATCTTTAGAAGTAATTAACTCAAGCTCGAAGACAGAGCATGGTTAAGAAAGCAGAGGATACAATTTACCAAAGGCATTATGTATCAGAGGAAAGGCTCACAAGGTTATTGAATATGAAGGGCGTTGTCAGATAAAATCCAACAAAGGATCTGGTGGTCCACAAGGGATCTGACGTGAGCATCGGTACTCAACTAGAGGAAGAAGATTGCAAGGAGATCAGATTATAGAAACAACTGACTAACTCAATTGTCAAATGCAAAGGAATTATGATTTCCAAATCAAGGGATCAGAAGCAATGCTCTGAGTAGGGATGGATAAGTTGAATAGCCTTAGGGTACAATCAATGACAATTGGATTGGTCGAGAACCAATTCCAGTTAAAAGAATGGCAGCTTAGCCGGAGAAGTAATTTATAAGGATCAATGATGATAGCGTGCATTCGCAAACATATTGAGTCAACAGACTCAAAATGATAATGACAAGGAATGTCATTAAGACTACGAGACTTATGGGATTAACCATAATGCGAGCAAGCAAGAATTTCAAGAGCCAAAGGCTCCAGAGGATTTTCGGAAGATCGAATAGTATTTTGAAGACTTTTGTGAAACTCATGAACAACTGGGGATGAGCGGATACTTGACAAGTGCGGGGATTTATTTGAAGGGGTATTCATGTGGCAAAGAACTGCTAGGCAGTAGGCACGAAGTATTCTCGGAACAATAGAGAAAACTTCAGGTATCTTGTAATAACAAGAACAATGGGGAATGATCGTAAGAATGGCAAGTGTAAGTAGTTATCCATAAGGATTTATCGGTGGTCGGGAATAGCAAAAGTGATGGGCACAAAGTCTCGAGAGAATATCAAAGAGTATCTCTGAAATCTTCTGGTGCAGTCGGTGACCATCTGGACTGAAGGGGCTCTCCGGGAGAAAGTATTTTCGAGAACCTAAAGTTAGTTTTTAGTAAAAATCGTTTAACCCGAATAGAAGAGGGTTCAGAATCCCAGAGTAAAGGTCGAGGAATAAAAGATCCTAATACCTCCCGATGGCGACGTGGGCCCATGGGCCACACAGCCATGTTAGTAAAAGTTTTTCAACGACTAGACTCGACTTCAGCCAAGGAGTTGGAAAGGGGATTCCTACAGGCAGTCGGCTCTGATACCAACTTGTGACGCCCCCGATTCAATCGTACACTAATCATGCACGCAAATGTGTACGATCAAGATCAGGGACTCACGGGAAGATATCACAACACAACTCTAAAAACATAAATAAGTCATACAAGCATCATAATACAAGCCAGGGGCCTCGAGGGCTCGAATACAAGTGCTCGATCATAGACGAGTCAGCGGAAGCAACAATATCTGAGTACAGACATAAGTTAAACAAGTTGCCATAAGATGGCTAGTACAAACTGGGATACAGATCGAAAGAGGCGCAGGCCTCCTGCCTGGGATCCTCCTAACTACTCCTGGTCGTCGTCGTCAGTCTGCACGTAGTAGTAGGCACCTCCAATGTAGTAGTCGTCGTCGACGCTGGCTCCTGGCTCCTGGACTCCAGCATCTGGTTGCGACAACCAGGTAGAAGGGAAAGGGGAAAAGAGGGAGAAAAGCAACCGTGAGTACTCATCCAAAGTACTCGCAAGCAAGGAGCTACACTACATATGCATGGGTATATGTGTAAGGAGGCCATATCAGTGGACTGAACTGCTGAATGCCAGAATAAGAGGGGGACAGCTAATCCTGTCGAAGACTACGCTTCTGGCAGCCTCCGTCTTGCAGCATGTAGAAGAGAGTAGATTGAAGTCCTCCAAGTAGCATCTCCAAGTAGCATCTCCAGGTAGCATCTCCAAGCGCATCTCCAGTCGCATCGCATAGCATAATCCTACCCGGCGATCCTCTCCTCGTCGCCCTGTAGAAAAGCGATCACCGGGTTGTATGTGGAACTTGGATGGGTGTGTTTTATTAAGTATCCGGTTCTAGTTGTCATAAGCTCAAGGTACAACTCCAAGTCGTCCTGTTACCGAAGATCACGGCTATTCGAATAGATTAACTTCCCTGCAGGGGTGCACCACATAACCCAACACGCTTGATCCCATTTGGCCGGACACACTTTCCTGGGTCATGCCCGGCCGCGGAAGATCAACACGTCGCAGCCCCACCTAGGCACAACAGAGAGGCCAGCACGCCGGTCTAAACCTAAGCGCACAGGGGTCTGGGCCCATCGCCCATAGCACACCTGCACGTTGCGAGGGCGGCGGAAAGCAGACCTAGCCTAGTGGCGTTCCAGTCCAATTCGGCGCGCGCCGCTCCGTCGCTGACGTCTGAAGTGCTTCGGCTGATACCGCGACGTCGGGATACCCATAACTACTCCCACGTAGATGGTTAGTGCGTATAGGCTCGTAGCCAACTCAGATCAAATACCAAGATCTCGTTAAGCGTGTTAAGTATCCGCGAACGCCGAACAGGGCCAGGCCCACCTGTCTCCTAGGTGGTCTCAACCTGCCCTGCCGCTCCGCCACAAAGTAACAGTCGGGGGCCGTCGGGAACTCAGGCCCACCACTACCTGGATGGAGCCACCTGCCCCTTCAGCCCCCATCTCCAAACAGTATCACCAGTAATGTAACAGTGTAAAATATATAGTATATGCCCGTGATCACCTCCCGAAGTGATCACAGCCCAGTAGTATAGCATGGCAGACGGACAAGAGTGTAGGGTCACTGATGGAACACTAGCATCCTATACTAAGCATTTAGGATTGCGGGTAAGGTTTCAATGACTGTAGCAGCAATGACAGGCTATGCATCAGAATAGGATTAACGGAAAGCAGTAACATGCTACACTACTCTAATGCAAGCAGTATAGAAGAGAATAGGCGATATCTGGTGATCAAGGGGGGGGCTTGCCTGGTTGCTCTGGCAAGAGAGAGGGGTCGTCAACTCCGTAGTCGATCACAGGGGGTACTGGCAGCGGCCTCGGGATCTACCGGAAAAAGTAACAGAGGGGGAACATAATAAATAACAGAGCAATCAAAGCATAACATGACAAATGCGGTGCTAGAGGTGATCTAACGCAGGGATAGGTGATACCGGTGAAGGGGGGGAAACATCCGGGAAAATATACCCGGTGTTTCACGTTTTTGGGCAGATGAACCGGAGGTGAAATGTTGTAGGTTCACTATGCTAGGGACGCGTGGCGGACGAACGGGCTGCGTATTCGGAATCGTCTCGTCGTTCTGAGCAACTTTCATGTACAAAGTTTTTCCATCCGAGTTACGGATTATTTTATATTAATTTTCAAAGTTTTAATTCATTTTCTAATTTATTTTAATTCGAAATTAATGTTAAATTGCTAGATGTACCCAGCACAGTGTACACAAAAATTGTACACAGGCTGACAAGTGGGACCAGGGGAACCCAGTTGACCAGTCAAACTTTGACTGGTCAACAGGGGTGGGGCCCCCTGTCATTGACTGTCTAGTTAACTAACATGTTTACTTAGGCTAATTAGATAGTTAATTGGTTAATTAAGCAACATTAATTAAGTTAATTAATTAATTAATTAATTAAGTATTCTTTTTTTATCTTTTTTTTTAACAGGGGTGTGAGGGGGGGGCCCACTGGGCAGTTGCCCATAGGGCCAAACGGGCGCGGGCGATGGATCGGGTGCAGGGCGCCAGGACATGGCCGAACCCAACCGGGCGCCGGACAGGGGAGGGCGCCAGCCGCGGCGAAGGTAGCAGGGGCCGCGGTTGGTTGGGCGCCAGCGGTTGGCTGCCGCGGGCGGCGCCAGCAAGGGCAGGCGCGAGAGGGGGTGGCGCCTGCGGGCGCACACGGGGAAGGTCGGAGTGGGGCGGCGAGCGGCCATGAGTGTGGCGGACGCGGCGGCCGTGGGTGGTCGCGGTTGGGGCCGGGAGGGAGCTAGGTGCGCGCCGGGCACCGTTCAGGCGCAGCGCGGGGAGGAGGAGGGGAGAGGAGGCCGGGGGCCTCACCGCTGATGTAGGGACAAGGCAGTGGGGCTCGGGGAGGAGACGACGAGGTCCGGTGGGAGGCTCCGGCGAGGTCCAGGCGGCGGCGCGGGTGAAGGGGACGAGGTAGGCACCGAGATCCGGCGACGGAGCGGTCGCGGACGGGGCGGCGTGGTCCTGGTCGACGACGTCGAGGTGGCGAGGCGCCGCCTCTAGGTCGGGGAGGCGACGGGCGTCGGCGGGCGACGGGGTGAACAGGCG
>NC_041387.1:581644804-581672560 GCF_002162155.2 Triticum dicoccoides
GTTCGGCCGAGTGGGGAGTGGGGGGTTATGCACGGGGCGAGTGGGCCGGCCTGGGGGCCCGATGGCCTGCTGGACCGAGGCCCAGTGGGGGGGGTTGCTCCCTTTTTTTTTCTTCCTTTTGTTTTCTTTTTCCCTTTTCTTTTATTTAATCTTTTCGGTTTTATTAAATTATTTCAATTTTGTAAAATGTGAGACCAACACCTAAATATGGTATGTTAAAGATACCACTGCCACATTAGTTTGGACAGCTACATAAAATAGTTTAATACTTTACAAAATAAAAAAGACATTTACTTAATTTCTTTTGCTGCTGTTTTATTTACCTTTGAGCATTTAAACATTTTATAAAAATGTGGTTTCATCACCATAATTACCTATGCATTATATGTCACCTCTCGAACATTTTAGTTTTAACTTTTGAAAACCTTTGTTGTTTGCCTTTAAGTTTGAATTTGAATTTGAACCGTTTTGAACTAACACAAGATTAACAACAGTAACCGAGGTGACGTGGCTTCATTAGTAGGGGTTTATTGTAGCTTAATTACCCGGGCGTCACATGATCATGCCTAGATAATCTCATAACTATGCACTTTTCTATCAATTGCTCGACAGTAATTTGTTCACCCACCGTAATACTTATGCTATCTTGAGAGAAGCCTCTAGTGAAACCTATGGCCCCCGGGTCTATCTCTTATCATATTTGCTTTCAATCTACTTTTATTTTCATCTTTACTTTTTGCATCTATATTATAAAATACCAAAAATATATTTATCTTATCATATTATCTCTATCAGATCTCACTTTCGCAAGTGGCCGTGAAGGGATTGACAACCCCTTTATTGTGTTGGTTGCGAGTTCTCAGTTTGTTTGTGTAGGTTCGTGGGACTTTTGAGGAGCCTCCTACTGGATTGATACCTTGGTTCTCAAAACTGAGGGAAATACTTACACTCCACTTGTTGCATCACCCTCTCCTCTTCGAGGAAAACCAACGCAAGTTCAAGACGTAGCAAGAAGGATTTCTGGCACCGTTGCCGAGGAGGTCTTCGCTCAAGTCAAGACATACCAAGTACCCATCACAAACCAATCTCCCTCGCATTTACATTATTTGCCATTTGCCTCTCGTTTTCCCTCCCCCACTTCACCCTTGCCGTTTTATTTGCCCTCTCTTTCCCAATCTCCTCCTCTCTTTTTGTTTGCCATTTTTCTGTTTGCTTGTGTGTTGGATTACTTGTTGCCATGGAGCAAGATAATAACAAATTGTGTGATTTCTCAAATACCAATAATAATGATTTCCTTAGTACTCCGATTGCTCCTCTTAATGATGTTGAGTCCATTGAAATCAATCCTGCTTTGTTGAATCTTGTTATGAAAGATCAATTCGCCGGCCTTCCTAGTGAAGATGCTGCTACTCATCTAACCAATTTTGTTGACTTGTGTGATATGCAAAAGAAGAAAGATACAGATAACAATATTGTCAAATTGAAGTTATTTCCGTTTTCACTTAGAGATCGTGCTAAAGTTTGGTTTTCGTCTTTGCCTAAAAATAGTATTTATTCTTGGAACAAGTGCAAAGATGCTTTTATCTAAGTATTTTCCTCCCGCTAAGATCATCACTCTTAGGAACGATATTATGAATTTTAAACAACTTGATCATGAGCATGTTGCCCAATCATGGGAAAGAATGAAATTGACGCTTCACAATTGCCCTACTCATGGTTTGAATTTATGGATGATCATACAAAAATTTTATGCCGGTTTGAACTTTGCTTCTAGAAATCTTTTAGATTCGGTCGCGGGAGGCACCTTTATGGAAATCACATTAGGAGATGCTACAAAACTTCTTGATAATATTATGGCTAATTATTCTCAATGGCACACCGAAAGATCTTCTAGTAAAAAAGAGCACGCTATAGAAGAAATCAATGTTTTGAGTGAAAAGATGGATCAACTTATGAAGATGTTTGCTACCAAAAATAGTCCTCTTGATCCTAATGATATTCCTTTGTCTTCCTTGATTGAGAATAATAATGAATCTATGGATGTGAATTTTGTTGGTAGGAATAGTTTTGGAAACAATGCTTATAGAGGAAATTTTAATGCTAGACCGTTCCCTAGTAATTCCTCTAATAATTATGGAAATTCCTATAATAATTCTTATGGTAATTTTAATAATATTCCCTCTGATTTTGAGAATAGTGTGAAAGAATTCATGATTTCTCAAAAGAATTTTAATGCTCTGCTTGAAGAAAAATTGCTCAAAGTTGATGATTTGGCTAGGAACGTTGATAGACTTTCACTTGATGTTGATTCTCTTAAAATTAGATCTTCCCCTCCTAAGCATGATATCAATGAGTCTCTCAAAGTAATGAGAATTTCCATTGACGAGTGCAAGGAAAGAACCGCTAGATTGCATGCTAAAAAAGAAAGCGTTATAAAAGCATGTTCTTCTTTCTGTGAAAATAATGATGAGGATCTTAAAGTTATTAATGCGTCTCCGATTAGATCTATGTTTTGCAATATGAATTTTGATGATTATGGGACTGATGATGAATCAACTTTGCCTAGAAGGCGTCCCAAGAATTCAGACTCTTTAGATCTTAATGCTAAATTTGGTTAAAGTGAGATTGGAGAATCCTCAACTTCTAATAATGTTGAACCCACTATCTCGGATTTCAAGGAATTTGACTATGATAATTGCTCTTTAAAAGGTTGTATTTCCTTGTTGCAATCCATTGTTAATTCTCCTCATGCTTATAGTCAAAACAAAGCTTTTACCAAACATATTGTTGATGCCTTGATGCAATCTTATGATGAAAAACTTAATTTGGAAGTTTCTATACCTAGAAAACTTAATGATGAGCGGGAACCTACTATAAAGATTAGAATTAAAGATTATGAGTGTTTTGCTTTGTGTGATTTGGGTGCTAGTGTTTCCACGATTCCGAAAACTTTGTGATATTCAAGGTTTCCATGATCTTGAAGATTGCTCTTTAAATTTGCAGCTTGTGGATTCCACCATTAAAAACCCTATGTGAAGGATCAATGATTTTCTTATTGTTGCAAATAGAAATTTGGTGCCCGTAGATTTATCGTTCTTGATATAGATTGCAATCTTTCTTGCCCTATTATTCTTGGTAGACCTTTCCTTAGAACGATTGGTGCTATTATTGATATGAAGGAAGGGAACATTAGATTCCAATTTCCCTTAAATAAAGGCATGGAGAACTTTCCAAGAAAGAAAGTCAAATTACCTTATGAACCTATCATGCGTGCCACTTATGAATTTAGTGCCAAATATGGCACTCGTTAGATCTATCTTCGCTTTTTATGCCTAGCTAGGGGCGTTAAACAATAGCGCTAGTTGGGAGGCAACCCAATTTTCTTTATGTTTTTTGTTTTTGGTCCTGTTTAGTAATAAATCTTGCATCTACTCTCTGTTTAGATGTGTTTTTATCTTTTAGTTAGTGTTTGTGCCAAGTAGAACCTATAGGATAACCTACGATGATAGTTGATTTGATTCTGCTGAAAAACAGAAACTTTGCGCTCACGAGAAAAAATTCAATAAATCACAGAAACGTGATTTTGCACTGATTCTTTTTGCTTATGATCAATAAAAAGATTTTCCAGTACTTCCTATTTTGTTAGGATTTTTAGAGTTCCATAAGTTTGTGTTAGTTACAGATTGTTACAGACTGTTCTGTTTTTGACAGATTCTGTTTTTCGTGTGTTGTTTGCTTATTTCAATGCATCTATGGCTAGTAAATTAGTTTATAAACCATAAGGAAGTTGGAATACAGTAGGTTTAACACCAAAATAAATAAAGAATGAGTTAAATTCAGTACCTTATGTGGAGGTTTTGTTTTCTTTCACTAACGGAGCTTATAAGATTTCCTGTTGAGTTTTGTGTTGTGAAGTTTTCAAGTTTTGGGTAAAGCTTTTATGGAATATGGAATAAAGGGTGGCAAGAGCCTAATCTTGGGGATGCCCAAGGCACCACAAGATATTCAAGAATAGCCAAAAGCCTAAGCTTGGGGATGCCCCGGGAAGGCATCCCCTCTTTCGTCTTTGTTCATTGGTAACTTTACTTGGAGCTATATTTTTATTCGCCACATGATATGTGTTTTTCTTGGAGCGTCGTGTATTATATTAGTCTTTGCTTTTTAGTTTACCACAATCATCCTTGTTGTACACACATTTTTTGGAGAAGCCTATTTGATTAGAATTTGCTAGAATACTCTATGTGCTTCACTTATATCTTTTGAGCTTGATAGTTTTTGCTCTAGTGCTTCACTTATATCTTTTAGAGCACGGTGGTGTCTTAATTTTGAAGAAATTACTAGCCTCTCATGCTTCACTTATATTATTTTTATAGTCTTTTAGAACAGCATGGTATTTGCTATTTTCATAAAGTTGGTCCTAGAATGATGAGCATCCAAGTTGGGTATTATAAAAACTATCATAGGAAGTGAATTGGATGCTATGATCAACTTGATACTTGATAATTGTTTTGATATATGGAGGTAGTGATATTAAAGTCATGCTAGTTGGGTGATTATGAATTTAAAGAATGCTTGTGTTGAAGTTAGCAAGTCCCGTAGCATGCGTGTATGGTTAAAGTTGTGTAACAAATTTGAAACATGAAGTGTACCTGGCTTGTGCATCCTTATGAGTGGCGGTCGGGGATGAGCGATGGTCTTTTCCTACCAATCTATCCCCCTAGGAGCATGCGCGTAGTACTTGATTTTTTGATGACTTCTAAATTTTTTCAATAAGTATATGAGTTCTTTTGACTAATGTTGAGTCCATGGATTATACGCACTTTTACCTTTCCGCCTTTGCTAGCCTCTTCGGTACCGTGCATTGCCCTTTCTCATCTTGAGAATTGGTGCAAACTTCGCCGGTGCATCCAAACCCCATGATACGATACGCTCTATCACACATAAACCTCCATATATCTTCCTCAAAACAGCCACCATACCTACCTATTATGGCATTTCCATAGCCATTCCGAGATATATTGCCATGCAACTTTTCACCGTTCCGTCCACCATCATCATGACATACTTTACTTTTGTCATATTGCCATTGCATGATCATGTAGTTGACATCGTATTTGTGGCAAAGCCACCATGCATTATTTTTCATACATGTCACTCTTGATTCATTGCACCATCCCCGTACACCGCTGGAGGCATTCATATAGAGTCATATCTTATTCTAGTTTCGAGTTGTAATTCTTATGTTGTAATCAATAGAAGTGTGATGATCATCATTATTAGAACATTGCCCAAAGAAAAAAAAAGGCCAAAAAGAAAAGAAAAGAAAAGAAAAGAAAGGCCCAAAAGAAAAAAAAAGAAGAAAAAAAGAAAAGAAAAAAGAAAAAATAAATAAAAAGGGCAATGTTACTATCTCTTTTTCCACACTTGTGCTTCAAAGTAGCACCTTGTTCTCCATGTAGTGAGTCTCATATATTGTGCTTCAAAGTAGCACCATGTTTTTCATATAGTGAGTCTGATAAGTTGTCTTTTTCATACTAGTGGGAATTTTTCATTATAGAACTTGGCTTGTATATTCCTATGATGGGCTTCCTCAAATGCCCTAGGTCTTGTGAGCAATCAAGTTGGATGCACACCCACTAGTTTTCTTTTGTTGAGAATTCATTTATAGCTCTAGTGCAACCGTTGCATGGCAATCCCTACTCCTCATGTTGACATCAATTGATGGGCATCTCCATAGCCCATTGATTATCCTCCTCAATGTGAGACTTTCTCCTTTTTGTCTTCTCCACACAATCCCCATCATCATATTCTATTCCACCCATAGTGCTATATCCATGGCTCACGCTCATGTATTGCGTGAAGGTTGAAAAAGTTTGAGATTATTTAAGTATGAAACAATTGCTTGGCTTGTCATCGGCGGTATAGAAGTTGGGAACATCTTTGTGTGACGAAAATGAAGCATAGCCTAACTATATGATTATGTAGGGATGAACTTTCTTTTGCCATGTTATTTTGAGAAGACATGATTACTTTGATTAGTATGCTTGAAGTGTTACTGTTTCTTTTATCAATATGAACTCTTATTTTGTATTCATTTGGATCTGAACATTCATGCCACAATAAAGAAAATTACATTATGAATTATGCTAGGTAGCATTCCACATCAAAAATTCTCTTTTTATCATTTACCTACTCGAGGACGACCAGGAATTAAGCTTGGGGATGCTTGATACGTCTCCAACATATCTATAATTTTTGATTGTTCCATGCTATTATATTACCCCTTTTGGATGTTTATGGGCTTTATTTTACACATTTATATCATTTTTGGGACTAACCTACTAACCGGAGGCCCAGCCCATATTGCTGTTTTTGCCTATTTCAGTATTTCGAAGAAAAGGATATCAAACGGAGTCCAAATGGAATGAAACCTTCGAGAGCGTGATTTTTGGAACGAACGTGATCCGGAGAGCTTGGAGTGCAAGTCAAGAAGCTCCGGAGGACCCCACGAGATAGGGGGTCGCCCCCCCCCCCTGTAGGGTGCGCCCCCTGTCTTGTGGGCCCCTCGGGCGGCCACTCACGTACTTCTTCCTCCTATATATACCTATGTACCCCGAAAACATCCAGGAGCACCACGAAACACAATTTCCACCGTCGTAACCTTCTGTATCCGCGAGATATCATCTTGGAGCCTTCGCCGGCACTCTGCCGGAGGGGAAATCAACCACGGAGGGCTTCTACATCAATATCCTTGCCCCTCTGATGAGTTGTGAGTAGTTTACCACAGACCCATGGGTCCATAGTTATTAGCTAGATGGCTTATTCTCTCTTTTTGTATCTCAACACAATGTTCTCCCCCTCTCTTGTGGAGATCTATTCGATGTAAACTCTTTTTGTGGTGTGTTTGTCGAGATCCCATGAATTGTGGGTTTATGATCAAGTTTATCTATGAATAATATTTGAATCTTCTCTGAATTCTTTTATGTATGATTGAGTTATCTTTGCAAGTCTCTTTGAATAATCAGTTTGGTTTGGCCTACTAGATTGGTTTTTCTTGCCATGGGAGAAGTGCTTAGCTTTGGGTTCAATCTTGCGGTGTTCTTACCTAGTGACAGAAAGGGTTGCAAGACATGTATTGTATTGTTGCCATCGAGGATAACAAGATGAGGTTTATATCATATTGCATGAGTTTATCCCTCTACATCATGTCATCTTGCTTAATGCGTTACTCTGTTCTTATGAACTTAATACTCTAGATGCAGGCAGGAGTCGGTCAATGTGTGGAGTAATAGTAGTAGATGCAGGCAGGAGTCGGTCTACTTGTTATGGACGTGATGCCTATATACATGATCATGCCTAGATAATCTCATAACTATGCGCTTTTCTATCAATTGCTCGATAGTAATTTGTTCACCCACCGTAATACTTATGCTATCTTGAGAGAAGCCTCTAGTGAAACATATGCCCCCCGGGTCTATCTCTTATCATATTTGCTTTCAATCTACTTTTATTTTCGTCTTTACTTTTTGCATCTATATTATAAAATACCAAAAATATATTTATCTTATCATACTATCTCTATCAGATCTCACTTTCGCAAGTGGCCGTGAAGGGATTGACAACCCCTTTATTGCGTTGGTTGCGAGTTCTCAGTTTGTTTGTGTAGGTGCGTGGGACTTTTGAGGAGCCTCCTACTGGATTGATACCTTGGTTCTCAAAACTAAGGGAAATACTTACGCTACACTTGCTGCATCACCCTCTCCTCTTCGAGGAAAACCAACGCAAGCTCAAGTACCGCACAACTTTCGCCGGTACCATACACCCACCATATACCTTCCTCAAAACATCCACCATACCTACCTATTATGGCATTTCCATAGCCATGCCGAGATATATTGCCATGCAACTTTCCACCGTTCCATTTATTATGACACGCTTCATAATTGTCATATTGCTTTCCATGATCATGTAGTTGACATTGTATTTGTGGCAAAGCCACCGTTCATAATTTTCATACATGTCACTCTTGAGTCATTGCACATCCGGGTACACCGCCGGAGGCATCCATATAGAGCCATATTTTGTTCTAAGTATCGAGTTGTAATTCTTGAGTTGTAAGTAAATAAAGGTGTGATGATCATCATTATTAGAACATTTTCCCATCGGAGGAAATAAAAAAAGAGGCCAAAGAAGCCATTGAAAAAAAATGAGAGAAAAAGAGAGAAGGGGCAATGTTACTATCCTTTTTCCACACTTTTGCTTCAAAGTAACACCACGATCTTCATGATAGAGAGTCTCCTATTTTGTCACTTTCATATACTAGTGGGAATTTATCATTATAGAACTTGGCTTGTATATTCCAATGATGGGCTTCCTCAAAATGCCCTAGGTCTTCATGAGCAAGCAAGTTGGATGCACACCCACTTAGTTTCTTTTTGAGCTTTCATAAACTTATAGCCCGCGTGCATCCGTTGCATGGAAATCCCTACTCACTCACATTGATATATATTGATGGGCATCTCCCTAGCCCGTTGATATGCCTAGTTGATGTGAGACTATCTCCTTCTTTTTGTCTTCTCCACAACCACCATATTCTATTCCACCTATAGTGTCATGTCCATGGCTCACGCTCATGTATTGCATGAAAGTTGAAAAGGGTTGAGAACATCAAAATTATGAAACAGTTGCTTGGCTTGTCATCGGGGTTGTGCATGATTTGAATATTTTGTGTGATAAAGATGGAACATAGCCAGACTATATGATTTGTAGGGATAGCTTTCTTTGGCCATGTTATTTTGAGAAGGCATGATTGCTTTATTAGTATGCTTGACGTATTATCGCTTTTATGTCAATGCTAAAATTTTGTTTTGAATCTTATGGATCTGAACATTCATGCCACAATGAAGAAAATTACATGGATAAATATGTTAGGTATCATTACAAATAAAAAATTATGTTTTTATCATTTACCTACTCGAGGACGAACAGGAATTAAGCTTGGGGATGCTTGATACGTCTCCAACATATCTATAACTTTTGATTGTTCCATGCTATTATATTATCTGTTTTGCATGTTTTATGTGCATTAATATGCTATTTTATATTGTTTTTGGTACTAACCTATTAACCTAGAGCCTTGTGCCAGTTTCTGTTTTTTCCTTATTTTTGAGCCTCGCAGAAAAGGAATACCAAACTCCTTGATGTTCTTGGAGTTATATTCGATGCAATCCTTTTTGCGGTGTGTTTGTTGGGATCCAATGAATTGTGGGTTTATGATTAGGTCATGCATGAATATTAGTTGAATATTTTTTGAATTCTTATATGTGTGATTATTATAGCTTTGTGTTTCTCCCCGACCTATTGATTTGGTTTGGCCAACTAGATTGGTTTGTCTTGCAATGGAGAGGTGCTTTGTAATGCGTTCAATCTTGCGGTGATCTATATCCCGGTGACAGAAGGGGACAAGACACATATTTGTATTATTTCCATTAAGGATAAAATTATGGGGTTTATTCATATTTATTGAGTTTACTTTGTCTACACCGTGTCATCTTGCTTAAGGTGTTAATCCATTCTTCATGAACTTAATACTCTAGATGCATGTTGGATGGCAGTTGATGTGTGGAGTAATAGTAGTAGATGTAGGAAGGAATCGGTCTACTTGTCTCTGACATGACGCTTACATACATGATCATTGCCTTGGATATCGTCATAACTATGCGCTTTTCTATCAGTTGCCTAATAGTAATTTGTTTACCCACCGTATGCTATTTCCAAGGGAGAAGCCTCTAGTGAAAACTATTGTCCGGATGCCGAAGCTATTGCCGCATTCAAGCATATTATCCAGGACAAATGGCTCACTCGGCAGCTCGGCCAAGATAAACTGAGAAACATGTCGGCACTTACCTCTCTCATGACCCGCTTTTGTGCGGGAGAAGACAGTTGGTTGGCTCGGAGAAGCACCAACCCCGAAGACTCCGGCACCTCGGAAGTCCAGGACGGAAACGGGAAATCACAGCACAACAGAATTAAGCGCTACCACAATGGCAGTGAAGCCAAAGACACGGTAATAAATGCTAGATTCCGCAATTCCACATCAGGACCGCGGAAGAAACCCTCTAAAGGGAACCAGGATGGGACCACCAAGTTGGACAAAATTTTGGACAGGCCCTGCCAGATCCACGGCACATCTGACAAGCCCATCATCCACACCAACTGTAACTATTGGGTGATCAAATAGGCCAGCAAGCTCTCCGCCAAGGACGCAGGCAAAAGCCCCGCAGCAAGGACGACGACGAACCTCGCAGGCCAAACAACAGAGATCAAAAACAATTCCCTCCTGAGGTGAAGACGGTGAATATGATCTATGCCACCCATATACCCAAGAAGGAGAGGTAACATGCACTTCGGGATGTGTACACCATAGAGCCTGTAGCCCCGAAATTTAACCCATGGTCGGCATATCTGATCACTTCCGACCGTAGGACCATCTGACAAGTATCCTTCATGGAGGATCAGCAGCCCTGGTGCTTGACCCCATCATCATTGGGTACCACCTCACCAAAGTCCTCATGGACGGAGGCAGCATCCTCAGTCAGGTTTACATGGATACAGTGAGGAAAATGGGTATAGACCTGTCAAGGATCAAACCCAGTAACACTACCTTTAAGGGGGTAATCCCAGGCGTGCAGGCCCACTGCATGGCCACCCTAACCCTCGAAGTGGTGTTCGGCTCGCCGGACATCTTCCGCAGAGAAGACTTGATCTTCAACATTGTCCCATTTCGCAGCGGTTATCACGCACTCCTGGGTCGAACAACATTTGCTCGATACAACATTGTCCCCCTTTATGCATACCTAAAATTAAAGAGTCCCATACCTAAGAGCGTCATCACAGTCAATGGCAACATGGAGCGCTCACTCTGGACCAAGGAACATACAGCGGCCCTAGCAGCCGAACTCCAAACCAGTATTGAGGGGCCCAAGTACCAGCCTACCGTCAGGGCACGGGAAGCAAGGAAACGGGCCCGAGCTCTGTCTCCATTTGAGGAGCCTCCCTACGCCACAGGTAAATAGGGATACACCCCCAACAGCATGCCCAGCCCATTCACACATTACGTGCCTTGTCAGCACAACTTCGCACTCAAAATTCCATGGGAAACTGTGGGGCCTAAGCTAAACTAAAATGCCAAGTCTTCGGATCAACCGAACCATGGTCACACATGTCTTCAGACACAAAATGGTACCATATAGGACCTATCTGGCATTAAGCTAGAACAACACGGCGACCTCTCAAGGCTCTTTGTCAAGGGCCTGTCGGCCGATTATCGCCCCCCTCCACGGAGCTCTTCCCCCCAACAAAAGCAAAGGTGCATACGTGCAGCAGGGGCATAATAGGGACAACAAACCGCACATCAAGGCCCTGTGTAAACGTTTCATCTACAAAAACTTCCCTCTTTTTATTTTAAAGTGCCTGTAATAGATGCTTTGGCAGTTCGAACTGCATGTATAGATGTCATGAGATCATTGGAAATAAATACCACCTTCCACGGTCCTATTGCACTCATTTACATTGCACCTTTTTCTCCTCTTCGACTAGTTCGGCACACATTTCATCTAAGATGCAATCGGCTATAGACTGGGGGCTCGATCGTAATACCCGCCCTATGCATCAAGTCCGACACTATTCTTTCTCTTTGTATTCGGCGCGTCTCGGATATTGCATTATATGAATCAGTTCCGAATTACATCTTGGGTCAATAGTTGGGTTGCCCGGCTCCTATGCTTACCTTCTTACATTCCACACGTTCGGTTAAGAAGGTAAAGGGAGAACCAATGTGATTGTATTTCTGGCTAGCCCGGTTAAGTACATTAGTGGAGAAAGCCAGAAACTAACTGTCATAATAAGCGAGAATTGGTGAGCGATCTGCTGACAAGTTTTAAACTCAAATCAATGGCGATTACCGCATGTTATACGAAGGCTTGTCTTTGCAAAAACCATGTGATAAAGTTATATACCTCGGCTCTCCCGAACATCACAAAACACCGGGGGCTAGTCACTAGCCCCCGCAGTCAAGCTCCTATGGCTAAGTGAAAGCACTAAAACCGCATAGTCTGATTGCCTTGTTTCCCTCACATACTACCGCCTTCGGGCACCAAGACGTTGGCTAAGGGTCATAGTGCAGAGGACGAAACACCCCTCGTAGTGTCTACATGGGTGATGAAGTTGACGAATGGTAACTCTCAAATTTAAAACGGTCGCATAGGAGTCAAAGATAAATCAAAAATAATAGTACAAATGTGATAAACCATACAAAATAGCCGCATTATAAAGAAAAAGGCACAATTGTCATTTAACACATGTTTGTTCATTCATTCAAGGATTACATCTTTGGGACATTGGTCCTCTATCTCCCAGGCACCATCCATCACGATGGGGAAATACTGCTCGGGACGCCAATGCTCCTTTCCAGCAGGCGGGGGACTAGTGGCCATCTCAACTAACTTGATCTTCGGCCAGTGCACCATGGTCTTCGCAAAGGCCATCCAAGCCCCCTCAATACAGATGGAGCGCTTAACTGTGTCAATCCAGGAGGCGACGTTGCGCAGTTTTTGCACCAAGCTGAAGTAAGTACTCGGTATTGGCTCTGCCGGCCATAGCCAGACACAGAGGTCCTTCATGGCAGGTTCCACCATCCGATGCAGCTCCATCAGTTGCTTCATCTAGTTTCTCAGTATGGGAGGGTGTTCGGGCACCTGGTATTGCGCCCAGAACAACTTGTGTTTGGCATCACCCTCCCGAACTTTATAATACCTCGTTGCGTCTGCCAGACTCCTCAGGAGCTTCGCAAATGCGCCTGAGGAACACCAGAATCGTGTGAGCAACACAAACCTATGGCCGCCAAAGACACTCTACCGTAAGTACGGTTTACTGTTAGCAATTTGCTTCACTTGGTGGAGCTCTTCTCGGGCGCCCCGCATCTCCGTCCTCGCCTCCCGGATCTCCTGCTTCACCTTTAAGAGCTCTGTGGCTTGACCTTTATTCTTCTACTCAAGATACTCACATTTAGTGATGACATTTGTGAGCTCTTGCGGCACTTTGTCCACTCTGGCCTCATGCTTTTGTCTGTCGGTTTTCACCGTCGATAGCTTGGCGGTCGCTCACCTAGCCACCACCCTCTATTCGCCCGCCTCCTCCTTGATCTTTTCAGTTCGGCTTTGAGGCCCTCTGCAATCATAGTTAGGAACCTCTTACTTAGGGATAACCTCGAATACTTTGCTTAACAAGTACCATGGCAAATTGCCAAATCTCGACCGAACTAACCCTGCGCTTCGTCAAACCACTTGTTAGGTCGATCTCCTCATCAGAGCTTTTGAGCTTCTGATTCATTTCGTCCAGCACCGCGACATTAGCAGCCGATGCCAAAGATGAGGCCTACAATAACAAAACAAGCATGTCATTCAAACTCCCGAACTAACAGATTTTTGATCTTCCGCTAGGTTTTTTCAATCCTGACAGAGTCTTGGGGGCTGCGATATACGAAGACTGCTCAAACCATTGTTCACAAAATCCACTCTATCGAAAGAATATTACATGGCTTACCTTGAAGCCAGTTAGGAGGCCACCAAAGGCTTCCTTCAGTCCACTGTTGACGGACCAAATACTTTGCAAAACAATGCCCATTAGGGTGCGGTGTTCTGCAATGATGGAGGAGTTGTTCATAGCGTCCTCCATCATGTCCGGCCACCCAGCCGCAGCCCAATCTTCGATGTTCGGCGCTGACAGCGGGACATTGGCTCCCCCTTGGTGGAAGGCGGGATTGACGCCTCCGAGGGCCTCGGGGGCTCCGGAATTGTCTTTTGGGAGGGCTCGGATTGACTGAGCTCCCCCTCCTTGTTCGCCAGGAGGGATCCCTCCCACCACCACCTTCCGTGTCAAGGCTAGGAGGGGTCCTTCAGGACAGCACCTCCCCGGTCTCCCCGACGATCGGAGGAGGTGTGGAGTGCGACACAGTCCCACACTCCGCCAGTCCGGCTGGCGAAGATGTCCCCTTTGAGACTTGATCAGCGGGGAGGTCGCATGGTGGACTGTAACACGCAATACAAATACATCGTCAACAGTGAAGTAATAAAACGAGTGCTTGAGGAATCTTCAAATCCATACCTTTCGGAAGGGGGTTTGGCCCTTGGGTTCCTCTTTGGAACCTCTTCGGATGTTGCGGACTCTGCATCAGAATCCGAGCTATCATCGGGAAGGACCAACTTGGGCCTGCACTACTTCTTCGGGGCATGAGGAGGATGCTCCTCCGCGGCATCGTGCGATGCCACCCTCTTCCTTGTATGGGACGATTCGCTCTCCTCCTCGTCTGGATGCACTCTTGGGCGGAGGCCTTTGACGATGCCATAGACCTAGTGTAGGGTCATAGACCTGACCTATATGCCCTACCCAAGGTCACTACCCTAGAATCAAGGACGTTCAAGATATAACAAGGAGTATCAACTAAAGCCACCGAGTGTGATCCACTCGACCAGACACCTCACTCAGATACCCCCCATTTCACTCGACCTGGATGGAATCATTCGACCATATGGGAAACCACTCGGAGTACAGAAGACCTAGAGTCACTCAGGATGGCAGCGGTCAGGCGTTCACTCCGTAGTCTTAATGATCATTGAATACACTTTATAGCTGGCGTTACCAGTAACGCCCTGTCTTAATGTACATTGAACCCCTGTAATGGAGGTTGGCTGGGGTCCTGGTGCACTCTATATAAGCCACCCCCCTCCTCTGGGACAAGGGTTCGCACCCTTTGTAACATATACCCATATTCCAGTCGACCGCCTCAGGGCACCGAGACGTAGGGCTTTTGCCTCCTCCGAGAGGGGCCTGAACTCGTAAACTCGTGTGTACAACCTCACCATAGCTAGGGACTCGCCTCCTCATATGTACCCCCTATTCTTACTGTCAGACTTAGTACCACGACAGTTGGCGCCCACCTTGGGGCAAAGCGTCTTAGCAACTTCCGGCGAGGTTGCGTTTTCTCCGATCTTCATCAGCATGGTTTCTGGCAGCGGTTTGGTCATGGGTCATGAGTTCCGACTCGGTGCCCTCACTTTCATGACCGACGACTCCGCCTGGCTTCAGGAAGCTTCCCTTGATGTCGAGGCTCTCCCATTCCGTGGATCTTCGCACTTCCGCGCGAGTGCCTGCGGCGTCCTCCTATGACAACCTTCAACTCTGTATCGGTCGGCTTTCACGTCGCCTACTCACTTCGCTGGACACTGCCGCAAGCGATGCGGTCGGTCGCGGCTCCAGCGATGGGTGAGGCATGCGGTGGCTCGCCAGACGATAACCCCCCAAGTCGCGATAATCGAGCCCGATGAATTTCACTGCGGTCTAGTTGACCTGTCGACTGGGTCTGCGAATACTCTTTCTGAGAGGAGTTGTGACCCCGCGGTAGAAGTCCTCATGGTCGATTCCCGTTGCAGCCCGCCTGGGTTTCACCGCAACGGCGGCAACGGTGGTAGAGATGGTGCGTCATTCGACCACGAGGAGTACGAGCCCCAACCTCTCAATTCGCAGCAGAGGGAGGAGCTGCACCGCCGCAATGTGGAGGCCCTCCAGACCGCCATCATCGGGGAACCCGCCGAGGCTCGGGCCATAGAGGCGGTGCGCTTGGCCACGTTGGTTGAGCGCACCCGTTTGGAGAATCTCCAACATTCTCTCGACGAACGTGCCCGTCGACTGATCCCTGAATCCAGTCAACGTTCGCGACAATTGTTTCCTCCTGAACCTCAGGTATTCCATACACCGATCCGAAATCTTGCAGCTGCTACACGTATAGCATAGTCTATTCAGCCATTCCGTTCAGAGGCTAGGAGGGTCTTGGAACATATCCGAGCGCTGCTCCGAGTGGCAGGAGAGCTGAACTCTGTTGTTTCCCAGGTGCGGAAACAGGATCCATAACAGGTCAGTAAGGGCAGATACAGTCCAGTCAGCACACAGTCCTAGGTCGCCTTTGCGGCATAAAGAGCGTGATCGCCACCGGGATCGGCACCTGGGAAGAGCTCATGGAGAGTTTGATCGTGAGTACGCCCGTGACTATCACCGTCGACTGCCTTCGCCTTTTCCAAGGGATGGGTCATACGCGCCCCGGCGGTACATCGACAGGCGCCCATATGGAAATGACCCCAGAGTTCCAGTCGACCCAAGAGAGCCTAGATTCGATGCAAGGTCGGTCCTTGTACAGGGTTTGGTCGATCGGAATAGAGCATACAGAGAGGGGCTGGATAGAGACAGGACCAGTGGAAGCAGGGTTCACGTTTCTGGCCTTGAGTGTTTCAGAATAGCCATCCGAGCCGTAGAGATCCCTCACAACTTCAGACTGGCAATAGGCGTCAGCAAGTTTACAAGAGAGTCGAAGCCCGACACTTGGTTGGAGGATTACCGAGTGGCTGTGCATATTGGAGGCGGCAGTGACGAGGTGGCCATGAAACACCTCCCTTTTATGATCGAATGTCATGTCTACTACACAACCTTCTTCTTGTAGACGTTGTTGGGCCTGAAAGTGCACAGGTTTGTAGGACAGTAGCAAATGTCCCTCAAGTGGATGACCTAAGGTTTATCAATCTGTAGGAGGCGTAGGATGAAGATGGTCTCTCTCAAACAACCCTGCAACCAAATAACAAAGAGTCTCTTGTGTCCCCAACACACCCAATACAATGGTAAATTGTATAGGTGCACTAGTTCGGCGAAGAGATGGTGATACAAGTGCAAAATAGATAGTAGATATAGGTTTTTGTAATCTGAAATAATAAAAACAGCAAGGTAACGAGCGATAAAAGTGAGTGTAAACAGTATTGCAATGATAGGAAACAAGGCCTAGGGTTCATACTTTCACTAGTGCAAGTTCTCTCAACAATAATAACACAGATAGATCATATAACAAGCCCTCAACATGCAACAAAGAGTCACTCCAAAGACACTAATAGCGGAGAACAAACGTAGAGATTATGGTAGGGTATGAATGTCACGCCCAAAATGCGACCCTATCCAAAAGGAACTCGAAGGTCCCACCAAGGATAGACCCGCATATTGAAACGCTTTTGCAAGGTGGATATCATTACATCAACATTACATAATATATGGGGATACATACAAGAGGCATACAATGCCACACGAATACAACATCACAATACATAAGAGCAACATCCGACTACGGATGAAACACAAATAGAAACTCAAACGACATCCACCCTGCTAGCCCAGGCTGCCGACCTGGAACCTATCCCCTGATCGAAGAAGAAGCAGAAGAACAACTCCAAGATAAGCAAACATCGCTCTCGCGTCATGATCATCGCATAACCTGTACCTGCAACTATTGTTGTAGTAATCTGTGAGCCACGAGGACTCAACAATCCCATTACCATGGGTATCAAGACTAGCAAAGCTTAAAGGGAATGGAAGGGGTAAAGTGGTGAGGTTGCAGCAGTGACTAAGCATGATATGGTGGCTAACATACGCAAATAAGAGCGAGAAGAGAGCAAATGCAACAGTCGTGAAGCTAGCAATGATCAAGAAGTGATCCTGAACTCCTACTTACGTCAAACATAACCCAAAGACCGTGTTCACTTCCCGGACTCCGCCGAAAAGAGACCATCACGGCTACACACACAATTGATGCGTTTTAATTCGGATCTGGTGTCAAGTTATCTACAACCGGACATTAACAAATTCCCATCTGCATATAACCGCAGGCACGACTTTTGAAAGATTATACCCTGCAGGGGTGTCCCAACTTAGCCCATGATAAGCTCTCGCGATCAACGAAGGATATACCTTCTCCCAGGAAGACCCGATCAGACTCGGAATCCCGGTTTACAAGACATTTCAACAATGGTAAAACAAGACCAGCAAAGCCTCCCGCTGTGCCGACAGATCCCGATAGGAGCTGCACATATCTCGTTCTCAGGGCACACCGGATGATTCTAGCTACGAGTAAAACCAACCCTCAAGTTGCCTCGAGGTGGCCCCGCAGGCAGCTCAGTTCGGACCAACACTTAGACAAGCACTGGCCCGGGGGGGCTAAAATAAAGATGACCCTTGGGTTGGCCGACCCAAGGGAAGGGTATAGGTGGTGGTGAGGCAAATGGTAAAACCAAGGTTGGGCCTTGCTGGAGGAGTTTTATTCAAAGCGAACTGTCAAGGGGGTCCCATAAATCACCCAACCGCGTAAGGAACGCAAAATCCGGGAACATAACACCGGTATGATGGAAACTAGGGCGGCAAGAGTGGAATAAAACACCAGGCAAAAGGCTGAGTCTTCCACCCTTTACCAAGTATATAGATGCATTAATAATATAAGAGATATTGTGATATCCCAACCAAAATCCTGTCCACCATGGAGCAATCTTCAACTTCACCTGCAACTAGCAACGCTATAAGAGGGGCTGAGCAAAAGCGGTAACATAGCCAAGCAACGGTTTGCATAGGAAAGGTGTCAAAGGTTAGAGGTTCATGGCAATATGGGAGGCTTGATAAACAGGTGGTAGGTAGCGGAGAAAAGCGATAGAACGAAGCAACTAGCATAGCAATGATAGTAGTGAGATCTAGGGTAGCGGTCATATTGCCTGAAATCCCTCAAGGAAGAAGAACGAGTCCATGAAGAAGACGAACGGGAGTAGTCGAACGAATCCTCACAAACGCAACATTACCGGAACTAAGAAGCAACACCGGAAAGAAAGAAACAACATGGTAAATGCACAAGCATAAACATGGCATGATGCACAATCAAGTATGATGCATGTCCGGTTTAAAGAGGCATGGCATGGCAAAGTGAAACAAACAATGCTACAAGTTAAGTGGAGCTCAATATGCAACGAGTTGCATATTGACAAAACACCACAAGCAATTAATTAGTTCTCTCTCGGTTAGGTACACAACAATATTAAATGTTGTTAAACATGACAAAATGTGAAACATAATAAAACTACCTATCTAAGCAAGTTTAAATGAGGCCGGAACAACAAAACAACAATTCCGGAAAAATCCCCATGTGCATATTTTAGATTCGGTACTGTTCTTCCCTAAACCATATTTTAATGTTGTTAAACAGGAAAATAAAGGGGACCATGTTAATCTAGGCATTTTTCCACCCCATTTACATATAAAGTTTATTTAAAACCGACCTACGGTTATTTAGTTATGAAATAAATCATTTTATCATGGCATATTCGCAAATTTAAACAAACAGCAAGTTAAACATTTTAAACATGGAAGAAAATGGCATATTATTAATCTACACAAAATTCTAAGCAATTTACATGTTTAAACCATTTTAATGCGATGCACGGTTTGTGAGATATTAAATGCATGAATAGCAAGGGGTTTTCTGTAAAACAGGCAAACTCTGGATAAATGGACAAATTCGCTGAACAGGAAAAAACCACATGCGGGCCGAATCTGTAGGTGGGCCCAACAGTGCACAGGGGGTGGGGGCTGCTCACCAGGCCTCATGGGCCGGTCGGTGGAGGAGGCCGAAGCAGGCCGGCTTGGCTTGGGGCTGGGCCTTGGAGACGCGCTGGCCCACGCACTAGCGCTGGCTGGGCCTTGCTGGACTACAGGAGCTGGGCCCGGCACGGTCGACGCGCTGGGCCGGGGCGCTGGGGCCCATGTGGCCGGCGCGGTCAACAACGGCGCGGGTCGTGCGTCTGGTCGAGGACGGGGTCGAGGAGGACCCTTACGGCGGCGCGACGGCGGATCCCCGGTGGGCGGCGACGGAAGACGACCCCGGCGGGGCGAGGCAGGCGGATCCGGGCGCGGGCCTGCCGGATCCGATGGTTGGCACCAAATCGGGGCACGACGGGGCTCGGGCGGCGCAACGAGGCTGGAGGAGGGGCGAGGTCGCCGGCGACAGGGAGGCGCGGAGCTGCGCCATGGCAACGGAGGCGCGTTGGGGGGGTGGCGCACGGGAGCCCGGCAGGCGAGCAGCAGCAGAGGAGCTCCTGGGCGCACAGTGGAGCTCGTGCTCCGGCAAACGAGCACGGCGGCGGCGGAGGAGGCTGGCGGCAGCGGCTCCGTGGCGCGGGGCACCGGAGGCACTAGGGTTGCGGGGCACGGCGACGGCCTGCTTCGGGCCCGGTTCGGCCGGGGCGGGCCAGATCCGGGCCCTGCAGGCCGCGGTGGCGGAGGCTGAGGGGGAGGCGACGTGGAGGCTTGGGAGTGGCCAGGGGCGCTGGATGGTGGTGGCTGCGCCAATCGGGGTGCGCCAAGTGTCGCGGTGAAGGTGGAGGGCGCCGGAATCGAAGGAGAAGGTGGGAGGTGACGGCGGCTGATGATTGGGACAGTGCGGAAATCAAGGAGAGAGGTTAGGGGTGACAAAAATGGCAAGGGGGGCTGCTATTTATAGAAAGAGGGGGTAGGGTTGGGGGTTTGAGGCTGTTTCGGAGCCGTTCGATCTCGATCGGACGGTCCGGAACGGAGGGGGGTTAGGTAGGTGGGCTAGGCTAACTAGTGGGCTGTGAAGAGGGGTTGGGCTGAGAGAAGAGAAAAGGAAAGCAGCCCGGCAGGGTTTTCGGAGACCGAAAACGTCCGACGAACATACCGACTATATCGCGGTTATATATTTAACGGTTGGGCAGTCAAACAAACTCCGAAAGCGACGAAATTTGGCAGGCGGCTTGTCTACACTATAATAAGACCGCATGCCAACTCTCACCCCATTCCGAGAACATTTTTATGCCACTTATAAAATAATATTTCGGAGGTGCCGCGGGCGCATGCGAGTGTGTATGGACTCCGAACGGACAACGGAGAGAACTGGGAGAACCCGAACGGATGCAAGTTTTGAAAAACATGCGGATGAAATGCAGATGATGACATGAGACGACATGCATAACAAGAACAAAATGCAAAACAACAGACAAAACCCAACCATGGAGGAAATAACATATCGCATCTCCGGAGAAGGCAAGAGTCGGAGTTACGAATATGCAAAGTTGTATCCGGGGCATTACAACACTCCACCACTACGAGAGGATCTCGTCCTGAGATCTAGGATGGCACCGGAGCGAAAAGGAAGAGGAAGATAAGAGGTAAACTAAGTTGCTTCTTCGACAAACGAGTGAAACCAAAGAACCTTGAGAGGTTGAACAAATTGAAAGAAAGAGTACACTGGAGATGAACAAGATTGCAAACACTCCGTTAGCAAAGAGGAACAAGGAACATTGGAGAACCTTGAAGGTTGCAAAGACATGAAACAAGGGCTTAACGAACAAAGGAATATGGAGACACACCGATATCATGAGATAGCCAAAGAACACGAATGCCAGAACTTGGGCGGCACCCCGGTTGAAAAGAGATGCAAGACTTGATAAGATGAAAAGAACTTGAAGAGAGCACAACACTCCGGTTAAATGTATAAGCACGAAAATAACATGATCTTGACAAAATGAGATGATGAGTGAAAAGAGCAACATAATGTCTCCGGAAGAAAGAATAGAAGATAGATCATTGGAATAACAGAATGGAGAAGAAATGCCAACTTCTGCCACAAAATAACTTGGAAAGCACCCTTCCAAGAAGGTTAGAACGGAGTTGTTGGAAAACCAACAACGGAAAGAACAAGCTTATTATGGGCTTATGGCAAACATCTCAAAATGATGAGGTGACAACCCGCCACTAACTGAAACAATTGATTGGTTGAGATCAATGAAGATAAGAGAAACTTCTTTCACCAAGAGGATCATTGGAGAACTTGGGTCATTGATAAACACCACAATTAGCAACATTCCTTCGCGAAGGCTTTAGGTGAAATATGACACAAGATAACTCCAATGGAGGGATTAATGGATTTAAAATACCTCATTCTTGAGAACATGTGAATCAAGAAACATGAACTCAAAATTATCAAGAATGACATAACACCACCTCAAATGATAAGGTAGAACGAATTGCACTTCGAAATGCAAGATGAAGAATACTTGAATGCCTCAAAACAAAACATGTGTTGAACACCATGTTTATTTTAGAGTATAGCTTAGCGGGTCATAACTTCGAGAGAAATCTTGAAGAACAATTGAAGAATGAAAGGAATCCTTGATGAACCACCATGTAGAGTCTCCATGAAGAACTCTGGTAATGAAAGGATGATAGAAAGAAAGAGAAGTTGAAAACACAAGGTGAAACCTTGCGATGATTTAGATGGAGCTTTGCGACAATATAACCGAGAAAACTTGGAACTCCGGAAATGAAAAGATGAAACATCTCGAACCGGGAAATGTGACATGATGAACAACTCCGGAAAGAAGAAACTAGATTACTTGGATGAAACAATAATAAGAATTACGTTATGCCTATCCTTCACCAATTTAAATTGATGACAAGCAACAGATTTGGCATACTACTTATTCTCGTAGAAAGGATTAAGAGGGATATAGCGCAAGCTTGAGGAAGGTCTTAAACAACCACCGGTAGGATTGAAGCAACAAATGAATTGATATGATAACGAAGGAAGTGAAATCTTGAACGAACCACCGTAAGAATTGAAAAAGAAAGTAGCAAAGGCACAATTCACCGGGAAGAATTGGAAAAGAATGAAGATATTTGAGGGAATTTAGATCCAAAAGAACAAAGAGATCATGAGCTGATTAAAGAGCACTTGAACGAAGCACCGGGATAATTGGATAACGGTAGCTGAAATGTGAGGGCGAAGAATTCTTCTAGAACGATGGCCTCCGGATGAAAGAAATGAAAACAACTCATGAAATGCTTCGGATGGTAAGAAAAGAATAGTCACTATCAAAAATAATTATGAGGATAGCATGAAGCTAGAACCATGAATCTTTGAGAGGACGGACAAGATTTAGAGGGAAAACTCTTCTTCGGTCTTCAAAGCTGAGAAAGACGACGAGAAACCACCGAAATTACTGAGATACTCCGGGAGAATGAAAAGAGAAGAGGTTGAGCCAACAATGAAAAGAGTTTGAAAACGATCTTGGAGATGGCATCTAACTAATGAAATCCATTCTTACGTCACACTTGAAAAGAATTGAGAATAACTCCGGGGAAATTAGAAGAGTCAGGTAAGATCCTGGGAAAAGACCTGTGGGTTAGGGCCCACTCAAAAGAAAACACCGTTGGAAATGATTTTTAAAGAGAGATTGCACCGGTTGAATTAAATAGCTTGAATGAGATAACAATCTCCAAATAGCTTGAACGGATTAAGAATGGAAACACAAATCTTCTGTGATATCTTGAGCACTTCGGATAAGAATAGAGAGAGGTGAACAATTAAGAGGTGCACCGACATGGAAAAACATTTGAAACGAGGAAAGGGATATGATCAACACTGAAAGCTTGAATTGGATCCACCGGAGAAGAAACAACAATGAAGGATGATGAACTTAAAACTGTTGAGCATCTTCTTGGGAAATCACCGGATAAGAACATTGATAGGAAAAGAATGGAGAAACTTCACATGAATAAATGGATACTTGATTAACATATATGAGTCCTTGAAGAAAAAGGGTGGGAGGGCGGGAAAACAAAGGCAACTTGGGATGGATGAAACAAACACCATTGAGAAAACTTAGAATTGATCTTGTGGATGTTGAAAATGATCGGATCCACTTGAAGAAAAGCACACCGGTTGGAAAAGAGTTGACATGACAACCTCAGTGATCAAGAAGGATTAGTACTCCCATAGAAATAGGAGAACACCGCTTCCAAGGTATGGAATCAACACTTGACTTCGAAGTAACTCGAATACCACAAATAAAACAAAACAAAGGATTTGACTTGCAGAAATAAGCCGGAACAAATACATATGATAGAGATTTACCCAATCCCATATCATGCATCTGTCGGAAAGATATCCTAGGAGCTACTTGAATTCCCACCTATAAACTCCCGAAACTTTCTGGTTATGCAATCTGGTGTTGGGGATACAGGGGAAGCAATATATCTCACCCAAACTAACAATACCTACATCCAGCTGTATCCATCCGTCAACACATAACCAAGAAACCTTCGGAAATCATGTACCTCAACCTTCGAAAAGCATCCGTTATACGAGCTATGGCAATACTCCCGAACTCCCCAGTACTGGGTGACGTCGAGGTTATCTCACCAACAACTGCATAAAAGAGATTTTCGATGTCGGCAAAACTCAGGTATTCCAGAACCGCAACGATAAAATTGTGACGACAACACCTCGGAGCTCAACTCCCCGGGTCAAAGCCACATAATAGACAGGAGGCACCAAGAACAATGTTCTCGTCACAAAACCATCGAAACGATTCCAAGATACCCGCGTGATCCTAAAAAAAATTTAGTGAAATTTGACGAGAGGAAAGTCAAAACATCTACGTCAGGAGACCTCACCAGAGCGACGAAGGGGCTGAGGAGTAAAAAGAATCCTACTCTCCGATATATATAATCCTAAGACTCAAAATAGTTTTCTTCTAGACTCAACAACGGCCAACAAACAAGGGGGCTCCTATGGTCAGTCGACGCTCTGATACTAACTTGTCACGCCCAATATGCGACCCTATCCAAAAGGAACTCGAAGGTCCCACCAAGGATAGACCCGCATATTGAAACGCTTTTCCAAGGTGGATATCATTACATCAACATTACATAATATATGGGGATACATACAAGAGGCATACAATGCCACACGAATACAACATCACAATACATAAGAGCAACATCTGACTACGGATGAAACACAAATAGAAACTCAAACGACATCCACCCTGCTAGCCCAGGCTGCCGACCTGGAACCTATCCCCTGATCGAAGAAGAAGCAGAAGAACAACTCCAAGACAAGCAAACATCACTCTCGTGTCATGATCATCGCATAACATGTACCTGCAACTGTTGTTGTAGTAATCTGTGAGCCACGAGGACTCAGCAATCCCATTACCATGGGTATCAAGACTAGCAAAGCTTAAAGGGAATGGAAGGGGTAAAGTGGTGAGGTTGCAGCAGCGACTAAGCATGATACGGTGGCTAACATACGCAAATAAGAGCGAGAAGAGAGCAAATGGAACGGTCGTGAAGCTATCAATGATCAAGAAGTGATCCTAAACTCCTACTTATGTCAAACATAACCCAAAGACCGTGTTCACTTCCCGGACTCCGCCGAAAAGCGACCATCACGGCTACACACACGGTTGATGCGTTTTAATTCGGATCTGGTGTCAAGTTATCTACAACCGGACATTAACAAATTCCCATCTGCCTATAACCACAGGCACGGCTTTCGAAAGATTATACCCTACAGGGGTGTCCCAACTTAGCCCACGATAAGCTCTCGCGATCAACGAAGGATATACCTTCTCCCAGGAAGACCCGATCAGACTCAGAATCCCGGTTTACAAGACATTTCGACAAAGGTAAAACAAGACCAGCAAAGCCTCCCGCTGTGCCGACAAATCTCGATAGGAGCTGCACATATCTCGTTCTCAGGGCACACCGGATGAGTCTAGCTACAAGTAAAACCAACCCTCAAGTTGCACCGAGGTGGCCCCACAGGCAGCTCAGTTCGGACCAACACTTAGACAAGCACTGGCCCGGGGGGGCTAAAATAAAGATGACCCTTGGGTTGGCCAACCCAAGGGAAGGGTATAGGTGGTGGTGAGGCAAATGGTAAAACCAAGGTTGGGCCTTGCTGGAGGAGTTTTATTCAAAGCAAACTGTCAAGGGGGTCCCATAAATCACCCAACCGCGTAAGGAACGCAAAATTCGGGAACATAACACCGGTATGACGGAAACTAGGGCGGCAAGAGTGGAACAAAACACCAGGCAAAAGGCCGAGTCTTCCACCCTTTACCAAGTATATAGATGCATTAATAATATAAGAGATATTGTGATATCCCAACCAAAATCCTGTCCACCATGGAGCAATCTTCAACTTCACCTGCAACTAGCAACACTATAAGAGGGGTTGATCAAAAGCGGTAACATAGCCAAGCAACGGTTTGCATAGGAAAGGTGTCAAAGGTTAGAGGTTCATGACAATATGGGCGGCTTGATAAACAGGTGGTAGGTAGCGCAGCAAAGCGATAGAACAAAGCAACTAGCATAGCAATGATAGTAGTGAGATCCAGGGTAGCGGTCATCTTGCCTGAAATCCCGCAAGGAAGAAGAACGAGTCCATAAAGAAGACGAACGGGAGAAGTCGAACGAATCCTCACAAACGCAACATTACCGGAACTAAGAAGCAACACCGGAAAGAAAGAAACGACATGGTAAATGCACAAGCATAAACATGGCATGATGCACAATCAAGTATGATGCATGTCCGGTTTAAAGAGGCATGGCATGGCAAAGTGAAACAAACAATGCTACAAGTTAAGTGGAGCTCAATATGCAACGAGTTGCATATTGACAAAACACCACAAGCAATTAATTAGTTCTCTCTCGGTTAGGTACACAACAATATTAAATGTTGTTAAACATGAAAAGAGGTGAAACATAATAAAACTACCTATCTAAGCAAGTTTAAATGAGGCCGGAACAACAAAACAACAATTCCGGAAAAATCCCCATGTGCATATTTTAGATTCGGTACTGTTCTGCCCTAAACCATGTTTTAATGTTGTTAAACGGGAAAATAAAGTGGACCATGTTAATCTAGGCATTTTTCCACCCCATTTACATATAAAGTTTATTTAAAACCGAGCTATGGTTATTTAGTTATGAAATAAATCATTTTAGCATGGCATATTCGCAAATTTAAACAAAAAGCAAGTTAAACATTTTAAACATGGATGAAAATGGCATATTATTAATCTACACAAAATTCTAAGCAATTTACATGTTTAAACCATTTTAATCCGATGCACGGTTTGTGAGATATTAAATGCATGAATAGCAAGGGGTTTTCTGTAAAACAGGCAAACTCTGGATAAATGGACAAATTCGCTGAACAGGAAAAAAACACATGCGGGCCAAATCTGTAGGTGGGCCCAACAGTGCACAGGGGGTGGGGGCTGCTCACCAGGCCTCATGGGCCGGTCGGTGGAGGAGGCCGAAGCAGGCCGGCTTGGCTTGGGGCTGGGCCTTGGAGAGGCGCTGGCGCACGCACTGGCGCTGGCTGGGCCTTGCTGGACCACGGGAGCTGGGCCCGGCATGGTCAACACGCTGGGCTGGGGCGCTGGGGCCCACGTGGCCGGCGCGGTCAACGACGGCGCGGGTCGCGCGTCTGGTCGGGGACGGGGTCGAGGAGGACCCTAACGGCAGCGCGACGGCGGATCCCCGGTGGGCGGAGACGGAAGACGACCCCGGCGGGACGAGGCAGAAGGATCCGAGCACGGGCCTACCGGATCCGATGGTTGGCACCAGATCGATGCACGACGGGGCTCAGGCGGCGCGACGAGGCTGGAGGAGGGGCAAGGTCGCCGGCGAAAGGGAGGCGCGGAGCTGCGCCATGGCAACGTAGGCGCGTTGGGGGTGGCGCACGGGAGCCCGGCGGGCGAGCAGCGGCAGAGGAGCTCCTGGGCGCGCAGGGGAGCTCGTGCTCCGGCAAACGAGCACGGCGGCGGCGGAGGAGGCTGGCGGCAGCGGCTCCGTGGCGCGGGGCACCGGAGGCGCTAGGGTTGCGGCGCACGGCGATGGGCTCCTTCGGGCCCGGTTCGGCCGGGGCGGGCCAGATCCGGGCCCTGCGGGCCGCGGCGGCGGAGGCTGAGGGGGAGGCGACGTGGAGGCTTGGGAGTAGCCAGGGGCGCTGGATGGTGGTGGTTGCGCCAATCG
>NC_041387.1:581672593-581672901 GCF_002162155.2 Triticum dicoccoides
AGGGTTGCGGGGCACGGCGACGGCCTGCTTCGGGCCCGGTTCGGCCGGGGCGGGCCAGATCCGGGCCCTGCAGGCCGCGGTGGCGGAGGCTGAGGGGGAGGCGACGTGGAGGCTTGGGAGTGGCCAGGGGCGCTGGATGGTGGTGGCTGCGCCAATCGGGGTGCGCCAAGTGTCGCGGTGAAGGTGGAGGGCGCCGGAATCGAAGGAGAAGGTGGGAGGTGACGGCGGCTGATGATTGGGACAGTGCGGAAATCAAGGAGAGAGGTTAGGGGTGACAAAAATGGCAAGGGGGGCTGCTATTTATAGAA
>NC_041387.1:581672961-581692342 GCF_002162155.2 Triticum dicoccoides
GGAGGGCGCCGGAATCGAAGGAGAAGGTGGGAGGTGACGGCGGCTGATGATTGGGACAGTGCGGAAATCAAGGAGAGAGGTTAGGGGTGACAAAAATGGCAAGGGGGGCTGCTATATATAGAAAGAGGGGGTAGGGTTGGGGGTTTGAGGCTGTTTCGGAGCCGTTCGATCTCGATCGGACGGTCCGAAACGGAGGGGGGTTAGGTAGGTGGGCTAGGCTAACTAGTGGGCTGTGAAGAGGGGTTGGGCTGAGAGAAGAGAAAAGGAAAGCAGCCCGGCAGGGTTTTCGGAGACCGAAAACGTCCGACGAACATACCGACTATATCGCGGTTATATATTTAACGGTTGGGCAGTCAAATGAACTCCGAATGCAACGAAATTTGGCAGGCGGCCTGTCTACACTATAATAAGACCGCATGCCAACTCTCACCCCATTCCGAGAACATTTTTATGCCACTTATAAAATAATATTTTGGAGGTGCCGCGGGCGCGTGCGAGTGTGTCTGGACTCCGAACGGACAATGGAGAGAACCGGGAGAACCCGAACGGATGCAAGTTTTGAAAAACATGCGGATGAAATGCAGATGATGACATGAGACAAGATGCATAACAAGAACAAAATGGAAAACAACAGACAAAACCCAACCATGGAGGAAATAACATATCGCATCTCCGGAAAAGGCAAGAGTCGGATTTACGAATATGGAAAGTTGTATCCGGGGCGTTACAATGAAACCACCTCAAAGTTATTCTTTCGAATCGATCTATAAAAGACTTCGTACTAGAATAACACCTTAATACACAAATCAACCAAAACCCTAATGTCACCTAGATACTCCATTGTCACCTCAAGTATCTGTGGGCATGATTATATGATATGCATCACACAATCTCAGATTCATCCAACCAACATAAAAGTACTTCAAAGAGTGCCCCAAAACTACTACCGGAGAGTCAAGAACGTGTGCCAACCCCTATGCATAGGTTCCCAATGTCACGAAACCCGCAAGTTGATCACCAAGACATACATCAAGTGTTCTCATAAAAGACTCAATCCGATAAGATAACTTCAAAGGGGAAACTCAATTCATCACAAGAGAGTAGAGGGGAGAAACATCATAAGATCCAACTACAATAGCAAAGCTCGGGATACATCAAGATCATTCCATAGAGGGAACACGAGAGAGAACACGAGAGAGAGAACTCAAACACATGGTACATACCCTCAACCCCGAGGGTGAACTACTCCCTCCTCGTCATGGAGAGCGCCGGGATGATGAAGATGGCCACCGGTGATGGATCCCCCCCTCCGGCAGGGTGCCGGGAAGGGCTCCCGAGAGGTTTTTGGTGGCTACAGAGGCTTGCGGCGGTCGAACTCCCGATCTATCTTCTGTTCTGGAAATTTTAGGGTACGTAGGTATATATGGGTGCAAGGGGTACGTCGGTGGAGCTTCGGGGGCCCCACGAGGCAGGGGGTGTGCCCTAGGGGGGTGGGCGCGCCCCCCACCCTCGTGAGCACCTCCCGTATCTTCTGACGTGGATTTCAAGTCCATCAGGTGGGTTTCCTTCCAAAAATAACTTCTCCAGTTGATTTCGTTCCGTTTTGACTCCGTTTGATATTCCTTTTCCTCGAAACACTGAAATAGGCATAAAACAGCAAATCTGGGCTGGGCCTCCGGTTAATAGGTTAGTCCCAAAAATAATATAAAAGTGGAAAATAAAGCCCAATATAGTCCAAAACAGTAGATAAAGTAGCATGGAGCAATCAAAAATTATAGATACGTTGGAGACGTATCAGGCATCCCCAAGCTTAATTCCTGCTCGTCCTCGAGTAGGTAAATGATAAAAAAGAATTTTTGATGCGGAGTGATACTTTGGCATAATTTCAATGTAAATCTTCTTAATTGTGGCATGAATATTCAGATCTGAATGATTCAAGACAAAAGTTGATATTGACATAAAAAATAATAATACTTCAAGCATACTAATCAAAGCAATCATGTCTTCTCAAAATAGCATGGCAAAAGAAAGTTCATCCCTACAAAATCATATAGTTAGGCTATGCTTCATTTTCGTCACACAAAGATGTTCCCAACTTCTATACCCCCGATGACAAGCCAAGCAATTGTTTCATACTTAAATAATCTCAAACTTTTTCAACCTTCATGCAATATATGAGCGTGAGCCATGGATATAGCACTATGGGTGGAATAGAATATGATGAAGGGGATTGTGTGGAGAAGACAAAAAAGGAGAAAGTCTCACATTCATGAGGATAATCAACGGGCTATGGAGATGCTCATTAATTGATGTCAACATGAGGAGTAGGGATTGCCATGCAACGGATGCACTAGAGCTATGAATGCTCAACAAAAGAAAACTAGTGGGTGTGCATCCAACTTGCTTGCACATGAAGACCTAGGGCATTTGAGGAAGCCCATTGTAGGAATATACAATCCAAGTTATATAATGAAAAATTCCCACTAGTATAGACAACTTATAAGACTCACTACATGAAGAACAAGGTGCTACTTTGAAGCACAACTTATGAGACTCACTATATGAAGAACAAGGTGCAACTTTGAAGCACAAGTGTGGAAAAAGAGATAGTAGCATTGCCCTTTTAATTTATTTTATTTTTTGGGCCTTCTTTTTTTTGGCCTTTCTCTTCTTTTTTTTGGGCAATGCTCTAATAATGATGATCATCACACTTTTATTGGTTACAACATAAGGATTACAACTCGAAACTTAGAACAAGATATGACTCTATATGAATGCCTCCGGCGGTGTACCGGGATGGTGCAATGAATCAAGAGTGACATGTATGAAAACTAATGCATGGTGGCTTTGCCACAAATACGATGTCCACTACATGATCATGCAATGGCAATATGACAAAAGTAATGTATGTCATGAATATATGATGGAAGTTGCATGGCAATATATCTCGGAATGGCTAAGGAAATGCCATGATAGGTAGTTATGGTGGCTGTTTTGAGGAAGATATAAGGAGGTTTATGTGTGATAGAGTGTATTGTATCACGGGGTTTGGATGCACCGACAAAGTTTGCACCAACTCTCAAGGTGAGAAAGGGCAATGCACGGTACCGAAGAGGCTAGCAAAGGCGGAAAGGTGAGAGTGCGTATAATCCATGGACTCAACATTAGTCAAAAGAACTCATATACTTATTGCAAAAATTTAGAAGTCATCAAAAATCAAGTACTACGCGCATGCTCCTAGGGGGATAGATTGGTAGGAAAAGACCATCGCTCATCCCCGACCGCCACTCATAAGGATGCACAAGCCAGGTACACTTCATGTTTCAAATTTGTTACACAACTTTAACCATACGTGCATGCTACGGGACTTGCAAACTTCAACACAAGCATTTCTCAAATTCACAACTACTCAACTAGCACGACTTTGATATTATTACCTCCATACCTCAAAACAATTATCAAGCATCAAACTTATCTTAGTATTCAACGCACTCAAAAGAAAGTTTCACATATCTTGAATACCAAGTATATTAACATGAAGTAAATTACCATGCTATTAAAGACTCTCAAAATAATATAAGTGAAGCATGAGAGTTCATATATTTATTCAAAATAAAACCACCAATGTGCTCTAAAAGATATAAGTGAAGCACTAGAGCAAATGAAAAACTACTCCAAAAAGATATAAGTGAAGATCAATGAGTAGCTAAATAATTATGCAACTATGCAAGGACTCTCTCTCATTAAAGAATTTCAGATCTTGGTATTGTATTCAAGCAGCAAGAAAAACAAAATAAGATGACATTGCAAGGATAGCACAACTCATGTGAAGAAGCAAAAACTTAGGCTCAACCGATACTAACCGATGATTGTTGAAGAAGAAAGGTGGGATGCCTACTAGGGCATCTCCAAGCTTAGATGCTTGAGACTTCTTGAAATATTATCTTGGGGTGCCTTGGGCATCCCCAATCTTGAGCTTTTGTGTCTACTTAATTCCTCTCATATCATGGTTTCTCTTTTATCAAAAGCTTCATCCACAACAAACTCAACAAGAACTCGTGAGATAGGTTAGTATAAACCAATGCAAAACCTTATCATTTTCTACTGTAACAAATTACTAACATTATTATTCAACATTGAATACTAAATGCCTCTGCATATTTAATACTCATATCCTCAAATAGAATCATTAAACAAGCAAACATATGCAAACAATGCAACCATAACAGCAATCTGCCAGAACAGTACAGTTTGTAAAGAATGCAAGAGTATCAATACCTCCCTGACTCCAAAAATTATGAAATAAAATTCCCACTGTAATAAATTTATCAGAGCTTAATATGCAAAAAGATTCAACGCTATACCATGTCTGACTTTTCTAGGGAATTTTTTCAACGGCGGTAAACTTTCTGTTTTCAAACAGCAACATGTATACTAGCAAAATAAGCATGGCAAAGGCTATCCTTGACTTTTTATTGAAACTAAAGATGCAAAACTTTAATATAACTAACAAAAAGCAAAAACTAACAAAAGAAAATGACGCTCCAAGCAAAACACATATCATGTGGTGAATAAAAATATAGCTCCAAGTAAAGTTACCGATGAACAAAGACGGAAGAGGGGATGCCATCCGGGGCATCCCCAAGCTTAGGCTCTTGGTTGTCCTTGAATATTACCTTGGGGTGCCTTGGGCATCCCCAAGCTTAGGCTCTTGCCACTACTTATTCCATAGTCCATCGAATATTTACCCAAAACATGAAAACTTCAACCACACAAAACTCAAAACAAAACTCGTAAGCTCCGTTAGTATAAGAAAATAAAACCACCACTTAGGTACTGTAATGAACTCATTATAAATTCATATTGGTGTAATATCTATTGTATTCTAACTTCTCTATGGTTCATACCACTTAATACTAGCCATAGATGCATCAAAATAAGCAAACAACACAATGAAAACAGAATCTGTCAAAAACAGAATAGTCTGTAGTAATCTGTATCAAACGTATACTTATGGAACCCCAAAAATTATGAAATAAATTGCTGGACCTGACTAATTTGTCTAATAATCATCTTCAAAAATAATCAACCTAAAATCACTCTTCATTAAAAAAAATGGCAGCTATTCTCGTGAGCGCAAAAGTTTCTGTTTTCTATAGCAAGATCATATAAACTTCACCCAAGTCTTCCCAAAGGTTCTACTTGACACTTTATTGAAACAAAAGCTATAAAACATGATTAATACAGTAGCATAATCATGTGGACACACAAAAACAGTAAGGATAAATATTGGGTTGTCTCCCAACAAGCGCTTTTTTTAATGCCTTTCTAGCTAGGCATGATGATGACAATGATGCTCACATAAAAGATAAGAATTGAAACATAAAGAGAGCATCATGAAGCATATGACTAGCACATTTAAGTCTAACCCACTTCCTATGCATAGGGATTTTGTGAGCAAACAACTTAGGGGAACAATAATCAACAAGCATAGGAAGGTAAAACAAGCAGAACTTCAAGATTTTCAACACATAGAGAGGAAACTTGACATTATTGCAACTCCTACAAGCATATGTTCCTCTCTCATAATAGTTTTCAGTAGCATCATGAATGAATTCAACAATATAACCAGCACCTAAAGCATTCTTTTCATGATCTACAAGGATAGAAAATTTATTACTCGCCATATAAGCAAAATTCTTCTCATGAATAATAGTGGGAGCAAACTCAACAAAATAACTATCATATGATTGAAAATTAAGATCAAGATGACAAGTTTAATGGTTATCAATATTCTTTAAAGCATACGTGTCATCACAATAATCATCATAGATAGGAGGCATGCTTTCATCATAGTAATTTTGCTCATCAAAGCTTGGGGGACAAAAAATATCATCTCCATCAAACATAGCTTCTCCAAGCTTGTGGCTTTGCATATCATTAGCATCATGGGTATTCAGGGAATTCATACTAACAACATTGCAATCATGCTCATCATTCACATATTTTATGCCAAGCATTCTATGTAATTCTTCTTCAAGCACTTGAGCACAATTTTCCTTTCCATCATTCTCACTAAAGATATTAAAAAGACAAAGCATATGAGACAAACTTAACTACATTTTTTTGTAGTTTTCTTTTATAAACTAAACTAGTGATAAAACAAGCAACAAAAAGATTCGATTGCAAGATCTAAAGATATACCTTCAAGCACTCACGTCGCCAAAAAGAGCTTAGTTGACGGGGTGTGAGTACCGTTTACCTAGCCTCCCCGGCAATGGTGCCAGAAAAGAGCTTGATGTCTACTACACAACCTTCTTCTTGTAGACGTTGTTGAGCCTGCAAGTGCACAGGTTTGTAGGACAATAGCAAATTTCCCTCAAGTGGATGGCCTAAGGTTTATCAATCTGTAGGAGGCATAGGATGAAGATGGTCTCTCTCAAACAACCCTGCAACCAAATAACAAAGAGTCTCTTGTGTCCCCAACACACCCAATACAATGGTAAATTGTATAGGTGCACTAGTTCGGCGAAGAGATGGTGATACAAGTGCAAAATAGATAGTAGATATAGGTTTTTGTAATCTGAAATAATAAAAACAGCAAGGTAACGAGCGATACAAGTGAGTGTAAACGGTATTGCAATGATAGGAAACAAGGCCTAGGGTTCATACTTTCACTAGTGCAAGTTCTCTCAACAATAATAACATAGATAGATCATATAACAAGCCCTCAACATGCAACAAAGAGTCACTCCAAAGACACTAATAGCGGAGAACAAACGTAGAGATTATGGTAGGGTACGAAACCACCTCAAAGTTATTCTTTCGGATCGATCAATAAAAGAGTTCGTACTAGAATAACACCTTAAGACACAAATCAACCAAAACCCTAATGTCACCTAGATACTCCATTGTCACCTCAAGTATCTGTGGGCATGATTATACGATATGCATCACACAATCTCAGATTCATCCAACCAACATAAAAGTACTTCAAAGAGTGCCCCAAAACTACTACCGGAGAGTCAAGAACGTGTGCCAACCCCTATGCATAGGTTCCTAATGTCACGAAACCCGCAAGTTGATCACCAAGACATACATCAAGTGTTCTCATAAAAGACTCAATCCGATAAGATAACTTCAAAGGGGAAACTCAATTCATCACAAGAGAGTAGAGGGGGAGAAACATCATAAGATCCAACTACAATAGCAAAGCTCGGGATACATCAAGATTGTGCCATAGAGGGAACACGAGAGAGAACACGAGAGAGAGAACTCAAACACATAGCTACTGGTACATACCCTCAGCCCTGAGGGTGAACTACTCCCTCCTCGTCATGGAGAGCGCCGGGATGATGAAGATGGCCACCGGTGATGGATCCCCCCCTCCGGCAGGGTGCCGGGAAGGGCTCCCTAGAGGTTTTTGGTGGCTACAGAGGCTTGCGGCAGCGGAACTCCCGATCTATCTTCTGTTCTGGAAGTTTTAGGGTACGTAGGTATATATGGGTGCAAGGGGTACGTCGGTGGAGCTTCGGGGGCCCCACGAGGCAGGGGGCGCGCCCCCCACCCTCGTGAGCACCTCCCGTATCTTCTGACGTGGAGTCCAAGTCCATCAGGTGGGTTTCCTTCCAAAAATAACTTCTCCAGTTGATTTCGTTCCATTTTGACTCCGTCTGATATTCCTTTTCCTCGAAACACTGAAATAGGTATAAAACAACAAGTCTGGGCTGGGCCTCCAGTTAATAGGTTAGTCCCAAAAATAATATATAAGTGGAAAATAAAGCCCAATATAGTCCAAAACAGTAGATAAAGTAGCATGGAGCAATCAAAAATTATTGATACGTTGGAGACGTACCAGAAGGTTCTGCCAAAGCTTGGCTGAATCAGTTGGCCCCTGGAAGCATTCTCAGTTGGGATGAGTTGGACCGAGTGTTTACCAGAACATTTGAGGGCACCTGCAAGAGGCCTGCTGGTTTGCCGGAATTATAGCACTGCATGCAGAAATCGAATGAGACCTTGAGAGATTATCTCCAGAGGTGGATCGCTCTGCACCACACAATGGAGAATGTATGTGATCACCAAGCAGTCTATGCCTTCAAAGAAGGCGTTCGCTATAGAGAACTCAATCTGAAGTTCGATCGGACCGGAGACATGTCTCTAGCTCGGATGATGTAGATTGCCACAAAATATGCTAACAGCGAAGAAGAAGACCGACTCTGGAGCGGCAAACACAAGTCAGTCGCCCAAGACACCGGAGGTGGGAATTCCAGTCGGAAGTAGAAGCGAAAGGTTGAGGCAGCAGGCCCTGCTGAGGCAGCAATGTTGAACCAGGGAAAGTTCAAAGGAAATCCCAAGGGGCCCTGGAACCCTAAGAAAGTAAAGGATCAAGATGGAAATGATGTACTTGATTTGTCGTGTCATGTACACAATAAGAAGGACGAAGAGGGGAATCTGATTCTCCCCAAGCATACCACTCGACGGTGTCGACTCCTCATTCAGAGTTTCCAGAAGAAAGGTCAGCCTAGTGAAAATGAAAAAGAATCTGATAAGGAAGAAGACAAGGATCAGGATGACAGTTATCCCAACGTCAATGCCACTTTAATGATTTTTGCTGACGTCGAGAGCAAAAGTCGATTGAAAGTGATCAATAGGGAAGTGAACATGGTTGCTCCGCCAACAAAGACATATCTAAAGTGGTCAAAAAAACCCATAACTTTTGACTAGTCCGACCACCCAGCGCACGTTGCCACCCCTGGGCAGCAAGCTTTGGTGGTCGACCCAGTCATTGGGGGCACCCGACTAACCAAGGTTCTGATGGATGGTGGCAGTGGCCTGAATATCCTGTACGCTGAGGCCCTCGAAGGGATGGGCATCTCGATGTCCAAGCTCAATGAGAGTAACATGCGATTCCACGGAGTCATCCCAGGAAAGAAAGCCGATTCACTCGGTTAGATCACTCTTGACGTAGTTTTCGGCGATGAGAAGAGTTATCGCAAGGAGAAGTTGACCTTTGAGGTAGTGGATTTCAAAAGTGCGTACCATGCCATTTTGGGCCAACCCGCATATGCCCAGTTCATGGCTCGACCATGTTATGTGCTCCGCAAGTTAAAGATGCCCGGACCCAAAGGCGTGATCACGGTCACTGGGAATCGACAAAGAGCAGAAGATTGCCTCCAGAAAGGCTGTAAGATTGCTGATGAATAGATGGCAGCAGTGGAATTTCAAGAGTACCAGAAGAATGCAGATTCGAGTGATTTGTTGTGTGCCAAAAAGCCTGCCTCTGAGTCTGCATTTCAGTCGGCTGGTGAAACAAAACCAGTTCACATTCACCCGACTGACCCCAATGCTGCTCTGACCCATATTTCAACAACACTTGACAGCAAATAGGAAGAAGCGCTCATCCAGTTCCTCCGTGAGAACTGGGACATCTTCGCATGGAAACCATCTGACATGCCAGGTGTACCCAGGGGACTGGCTTAGCACCGTTTGCGAGTCGACCCAAAAGCAAAAGCCGTTAAAGAGCATCTCTGTCAGTCCACCACGGAGAAGAGGAAGGCGATTGGTGAAGAAGTGGTTCGGTTCCTGGCAGCAGAGTTCATCCGCGAGATATACCACTCCGAGTGGCTCGCCAACGTTGTCATGGTTCCCAAGAAAGATAAGTCACTTCGTATGTCTATTGGTTTCAAGCATATCAATCGGGCCTTCCCGAAAGATCACTTCCCTCTGCCCCGCATTGACCAAATAGTCAACTCAACTGTGGGATGTGAGCGCTTGTCCTTTTTGGATGCGTATTCCGGGTACCATCAGATCCGTCTGTATGGACCCGATGAGATAAAAATAGCTTTCATCACCCCATTCGGCTACTTTTGCTATGTCATCATGCCCTTTGGCCTCAAGAATGCTGGCGCCACTTTCATGCGCATGATTCAGAAGTGCCTGCTCACTCAAATCAGTCGGAATGTGGAAGCATACATGGATGACATAGTGGTTAAGTCACACAAAGGTTCCGACCTGCTGACTGACCTCGCTGAAACCTTTGCCAACTTAAGAAGATATGATATCAAGCTCAATCCATCAAAGTGCACATTCGGAGTCCCAGGCGGAAAGTTACTCAGTTTTCTCATTTCTGAACGGGGGATCAACGCAAATCCAGAGAAGATTGGCACAATCCTCCGAATGAAATGCCCTGTGCATGTGCACGATGTTTAGACGCTTACTCGTTGTTTGGCTGCATTGAGTCGATTCATCTCATGCCTCGGTAAGAAGGCACTACCTCTCTATCGACTGATTAAGAAGTCTGACAAGTGTAAGTGGAATGACGAAGCTGAAGCAGCGTTTGAAGAGCTCAAAACCCTGCTTTCCACCCAGCCGGTGCTTGCTGCTCCAGTCAGCAAGGAGCCTTTGCTGCTTTACATCGTAGCCGTTGGACAGGTTGTCAGCACAGTGCTCACAGTCGAGCGGGAAGAAGAAGGCAAGGCCTTCAAAGTTCAATGCCTAGTGTATTATATTTCTGAAGTTTTGACTCCGTCCAAGCAAAGATACCCTCACTATCAGAAGCTTGTTTATGGAATTTAACTGACCATGAAGAAAGTAGCTCATTACTTCTCAACCACTCAGTTTCAGTAGTCAGTGATGCTCCACTATCAGAAATCCTGAACAACAGAGACGCAACTAGTCGAGTGGCAAACTGGGCAATTGAACTCCTTCCGTTAGATATCAAGTTCGAGGCAAAGAAGGCCATCAAGTCCCAGGCAATAGCAGATTTCCTTGCAAAGTGGACTGAACAGGAGCAACCGACTCAGGTTCACTCAGAACATTGGACTATGTTCTTTGATGGCTCCAAGATGTTGAATGGCTCCGGTGTAGGAGTGGTTTTGGTAACTCCAAGGGGCGACAATCTCAACTATGTCCTCCAGATTCACTTTGATTCATCAAACAATGAAGCTGAATATGAGGCACCTCTATATGGGTTGCATATGGCCATTTCACTCGGCGTCCGGCGCCTGATGATATACGGTGAATCAGACTTAGTGGTCAATCAGGTGATGAAGGAATTGGATATCAGAAGTTTAGCAATGAGCGGTTATTGCAATGTAGTGAGGAAGCTAGAGAAGAAGTTTGAGGGGTTAGAGCTCCACCACATACCCCAAATCAAGAATCAAGCCGCTGGTGAGCTAGCGAAGATAGGATCCACTCAGAAACCTATCCCCAGTAATGTGTTTTTGGAGCACCTCCACACCCCTTCAGTATAGGAAGATCCCTTCAAGAAGAGCCCCCGCAACCAATAAGTTCGACAAATCCGACTGAAACCGAAATCCCAGTTGTGGTCGACTTGGTCATGGAAGTCTTAGTGGTCACGCCCAACTGGACAGTGTCGTATATCGTGTACATACTCAGGAAAGAAATCCCAAAAGATGAAGAGGAGGCTCACCAGGTCGTTCGACGATCAAAGGCTTTCACCGTGATAAAAGGGCAGCTTTACATAGAAAGTGTCACAGGAGTGGCTCAACACTGCATTACCCCGAAAGAAGGCCGAATGATTCTAAACGGGATCCACTCGGGGACATGTGGTCACCATGCGTCCTCTCGGACCATCGTGGCCAAAGCATACTGAGCAGGATTTTATTGGCCTCGTGCAAATGAGATGGCGAAAGATATAGTCGACAAGTCTGTAGGCAGTCAGCTCTACTCCAACATGTCCCACAAGCCCGCGTCAACCTTGAAGACTATTCCACTCGTCAAGCCGTTTGCAGTCTGGGGGTTGGATATGGTCGGACCCTTCAAAACCGGCAGAAGTGGTTTCACTCACTTGCTCGTAGCAATCGGCAAGTTCACCAAGTGGATCGAAGCCAAGCCTATAAAAAACCTCGACTCAAGCACTGTCGTCAGCTTCATCAGAGAGTTGATATTCAAATATGGAGTCCGTCATAGCATTATCACTAATAATGGCTCCAATTTTGATTCTGATGAGTTCAAGGCATTTTGCACTTCCCAAGGCACTCGGGTCGACTGTGCATCCGTTGTGCACCTGCAGTCGAATGGGCAAGCTGAAAGGGCGAATGGATTGATCCTTCAAGGATTGAAACCCCTACTGATGCGCGACCTCAAGGATGCTGATGGAGCTTGGGTGACTGAGTTGCCATCCGTCCTATGGGGTCTAAGAACAACGCCAAACCGGTCTACTGACCGAACCCTTTTCTTCTTGGTGTACAGTGTTGAGGCTATGCTTCCGAGTGACTTGCTGCACAACGCTCCCCGAGTGGAACTCTTCTCAGAAGCTGAAGCTGAGCAGGCATGCCAAGACGCAGTGGATCTCCTAGAACAGGAACGAGAGATGGCTCTGATCTGGTCGACCATTTATCACCAAGATCTGCATCAGTTCCATGCTCGTAATGTCAGAGGGCGAGCACTCCAGGAAGGAGATCTTGTGCTCCGAGTGGATCAGAAACGGCCGCACAAGCTCGCTTTGGCCTGGGAAGGCCCCTTCATCGTCACCAAGGTGCTTCACAATAGAGCATACCACATCTACAACATAGCCAAGAGGATGGACGAGCCACGTGCATGGAACGCATAGCTACTCCACCATTTCTACACATAAATCCCTCGGATCGACGAGTTGTAATAAAAGTACTTCAGTTTGCTTATCAAAGACATGATTTCTGTAGTCACAAATTGTTTGTTTTCACATATACTTGTGTTCAAATCCCCCAGTGGGTGCTTAGCCGCGAACCCGATTCGCCTAAGTTAAAAACTACTCCGAGTGCAGAGCGATCCTCCCACTCGGGGGGCTTAGCTGTGACCCTATACTCGCCTAAGTTAAGAAACACTCCGAGTGAAGAGAAATCCTCCCACTCGGGGGCTTAGCCGCGACCTTGTACTCGCCTAAGTTAAAAAACACTCCGAGTGGAGAGTGATCCTCCCACTCGGGGGGCTTAGCCACGAGCTCGTACTCGCCTAAGTTAAAAAACACTCCGAGTGGAGAGCGATCCTCCCACTCGAGGGGCTTAGCCGCGACCCTGTACTCGCCTAAGTTAAAAGACACTCCGAGTGGAGAGAGATCCTCCCCTCGGGAGCTTAGCTGCGACCCCATACTCGCCTAAGTCACAAAGATCCTCTAAGATGAATCACAAGTACAACGTACACTCCACCCTGATCTGCAAGGACGACGAGGTGTCAATTGAACACATCCTCTGAGCTACGTCACAAGTACAACGTACGATCCATCCCGATCCGCAAGGACGATGAGGTGTCGATTGAACACATCCTCTGAGCTGCATCACAAGTACAACATATGCTCCATCCCGATCCACAAGGACGACGAGGTGTCGATTGGACACATCCTTTGATCTTCATCACAAGAACAACCTACGCTCCATCCCGATTCACAAGGACGATGAGGTGTCGAATGAACATATCCTCTGAGCTACGTCACAAGTACAACGTATGCTCCATCCCAGTCCGCAAGGATGACGAGGTGATGTTCGATCACATCATCACTTCCACTCGACGGGAAGTCGAAAGGTCAAGTCCCACTCGGGACCAAAAATATCCAAAAGCGATAAAGACAAAGCCATCGTATGCGAAGAAAATCAAGTTTAGATAAATCCTGCAAAAGTTCAGAACAACAACGGGAAGAAGTACTCAGGTATCAGGCCTAAAAGAGTTTAACGGTTACATAACCACTCGGCATTCTGAGGCAAATAAAGGTGGAGCATAATGTTTGTTCACTCTGTGGGAGGAGGACTTGCCGGCTCGACGAAGCTGTCAAGGTCGATGCTGTCTGTGATATGGGTAGCGGCGTCAAGGAAGGTGTCCATGAAAGACTGGAAGTTGAGCTTCTTAGTGTTGTCAACCTTGAGGGCCGCCATCTTGTCTTCTCTGACATCCTTGCAGTGGACTCGGACCAACGACAAAGCAACATCAGCGCCACAGCGAGCAGACAACTTCTTCCACTCCTGCACTCGACTAGGGATCTCATTCAGTCAAGTCATCAGGGACTCGAGATCTTTTGGGAGTTCTGCTTGAGGCTAGAGTTCAGCGTCAATCTGCGACATTGCCACCTTCAGACGAGCGAGATAGTTCATAGCACTGTCTAGATGATACTCCAATTGCAGCACACTCATCGCGATGTCATCTTTGATAGGAGAGTTTATGGGGTCAAGACCTGTCTCGACCCGCCCAGTTTCTGCTTCGAAATCTTGACAAAGTTCTGCATAGTCAGAAAGGTGGTGAGTTAACAGTTCAATAAGATGCATCAGTCGACATAGACAAATCAGTCGGACAAAGAGAAATACCTTCAAGCTTCAAGACCAGCTTCGCAGCAAGCTGTCCCAGATAAGCCTCCAGTTCACCTTTCTTGGCCTTGAGACTTCCAACCTCGTCAGTCAGGGTCTCCTTGTCCTTCTTCAGATTCTCAACCTCCTGGTTGGCCTCAGCAACAACAGTCTTGAGCTTGGAGCTCTCCTCTTCTAACTTGCTGACTAAGGCCAGCTTCTTATCGGCAAGTGTTGTTTTCTCTCGCGCCTCCTTCTGCGATGTGGCAAGGTCTTGATCCTTCTTCTCCAGAGCCTCCTTCATTCTTCATACGAGCTTGGAGTTGTTGGTTTTCACGACGCACATATGTTCGAGTGAAGTCACTGGGTTCAAGAGACTAAAAAAATCATAAGGAGGACAGTCGATGATTTATTACCTCCCATGGTGGCCGCTTCTTCCTGGGCCTTCTTGAGATTCTTATTGGCCATCTCCAGATCGAAGTTGAGGCTGATCTGCTTCTTCTCTAGTTCAGAAAATTGAGCCCCAAGATCACAAGCTTTCTGCGGTCAACAAATAAGATATGTCAGTCGACAGGAACAAAAGTCAATCACAGCGACAATTGCTCTAAGACTACCGTCGAATCAAACACTCAACGGTAGTCTCGGGGACTACACCCAGTGGGTGCACTTGGCGTGCCCCCACTGGTCCGGTTTTCCACTCTGCATGGTCTGCCCAGCATGAGTATGCAAAAAAAGAGCTTCTCAGACCCTAATCGACTACCAGCAGTCGACCTTGGTCTCGGGGACTACACCCAGTGGATGCACTTGGCGTGCCCCCACTGGTCCGGATTCCACACGGATTGCGATATTCAACCATGTGAAAGAACAATGAAATAACATTCGACAAAGACCCCCGCCGCATCAAACACCCGACGGTGGTCTCGGGGACTACACCCAGTGGGTGCACTCTGCGTGCCCCCACTGGTTCAGAAAAACACTCGACTCAACCTAGTCGACTCAAGTGGAAGTACTATTCAACACTAAGTCAAAACACGCAGTGGGTGATTGGATGCGATTGGATGTGAAATGCAGACCCATGATAGATGCACATAAAGGTTCCAAAACGCTCATCCAGGGACACCTTACGAACAATATAGTAGCAGTTGCAATTACCACTAGTCAAGGGACCAGTCGGAAATCAACTAACCTTGACGCTGGCATGCACAACTGTGCTGGCATTATAGGCAACCTGACTGGCCTCATGCACCACCTTCATCTTCTCCATCACGAGGTTTGCCTGGAGAAGGGCTTCCCTGGCGGCACTCGGCAGGTCGTCTGGAGTGTGATATGCAGCAAAGAGCGATGACGACAATATAGTCGGAGATGCTACAGGATCTGAAGCATGGAGCTATGCAGGCGAGGCAGAGACTTGAGGAGTCGATGCCGAGGGACGTTCAGTCGACAGTGGATTGGCAAAAGAAACGTTGGCCCGAGCCGGATCTCTGGATCACTAGACCACCATCTTCGGTGCTGCTGTCGACTAAGACCCTTGGCCTGCAGTCGTCCTCCTGCTTAAAGCCCTGCCCCTCCTTCCCATAGTCTTCAGGGGCGCTTCTTCTTCGTCATCTGGAAGCTCAACGACGTCCCGCGGAGCTGCAACAAAAAGCAACCGTGAGAGTTCAATTGACCGACAACCCAGTCGGCAGAACAAGTTCAAGATGGCAAGAGCGTACCAACTTTGGAAGTAGTCGCGTCATCAACCTCCTCATCGCCTGGGGCCTTATCAACATCCATGGAGGTCGCGGAGGTTGCTGCACTGAAAATTTCATAATCCATTCGGTCAGAGCAGGAGTATGAGTCGGTAGGGAAACATAGAAAAATGGGACACTCACGCAGAAGCAACAGGAACGTCCATCTTGATTCAAGACTTTGAAGGAGCGACCTTGGGCTACTTGGAGACCTTCTCTAACAGCTTCGGAGTCAAAGTCTGAGTGCGCTTTTGCACTTCTGTACTCGGAGCCACAGTCTTGCCACGCCCACTTGCTGGATCATGGAATTGCTTGGGTCGGCGCTCTGTGCGAGGTGGTGAGTCGACCTCCTCTTCATTGTCTGACTCATCACTCTCTTCTTCATCATCTTCATCAGGGGATTGCTAGTAGCCGCTCTCTTCTGCGTTGTCCTCTCCCTCCTGGGCTTGTCCTGGGCTTGTTCCCCATTGGGCATTGAATACATCTCAGTGTAAACCTGCAAGGCGAGAAGTTAGTCAGACATCAGTCAGATTCAGAAACAGTTGCAAGATAGATTGAAGTACACTCGGTATCAAAGATCAGACCTTGTCCGGCTGGTCGTCAGCGTCGAATGGATCGACTCTCCTGGCCCCCTTGGGGTTATCCTTGTTACCGGTAATGCTTTTCAGCCATAGGGCCACCATCTTTTCCGGAACCTCCTCTGGGTGGACCCGAGCGATGTCGTTAGCTCCCGAGTACATCCACATCGAGTGGTCACGGGCTTGGAGCGGCTGGATGCATCGACTGAGGAACACCTCTAATAAATCCATGCCAGTTACGCCATCACGAACCCACTGGACTACCCTCTCGACCAACATGCTCGTCTCTACTTTCTCTGTCATAGTCACGGTCAACGAAGAAGGTTGCTAGGCTCGATCTAATGTAAAAGGAGGGAGACCGATCGACTGACCGGGGGTCGCAATGTCCTGGCAGTAGAACCAGGTCGACTGCCAGCCCTGACCGACTCGGTAAGTGTCATGGTAGGAAAAGTGCTCCTCTTCCTCATCTGGATCCCCAAACCTCCGCACATTTGGATCACGTGCGTCCTCTCGTCAATCAGATTCACCTTCTTCATGGTATGGGGGCGGATTGTAAAGATGTGCTTGAAGAGACCCCAGTGCGGTCGACAACCCAAAAAGTTTTCACACATCGACACGAACGCAGCCAGATACTTGATGGTATTGGGAGAGAAGTGGTGGAGTTGAGCACCGAAAAAGTTCAAAAAGCCCCGGAAAAAAGGATGCGGCGGAAGGGAGAAGCCACGGTCGACATGGGTAGCAAGAAGGACGCACTCACCCGACCGTGGCTGAGGTTTTGTCTCGCCCTCCGGCAGCCTCGCCGCCCCGGCGGCGATCAAACCGGTGGTGGCCAGATCTTTTGGCTGGAGCGTAGATCGGATCCAATCTCCCTGAATCCAAGCCGGCGGCAGCACAGACCTCAACGATGACCCCCGATTCATATTCTTGCGCTTCATCAGTGTTGCTGCATTCTTTGTGTGCTCCAGCGCCGCCGTCTTGTCCTTCACCATGGGGATGGGCTACGCACTGATGGAGCAGTGGCGTCGAGGGCGAGAGTAGATGCGGTGGAGAGATAGAGGAGGAAGAAGGGGAATGAGAGCGCACAGTGTGGACGCCTTGGCCTCGGTGCCTTTTAAGGGCCTACTTCCGAGTGGCTGACGCATGGGCCCGAGCGATCCTGTCAAATCCCGCAACAGTCGCGCACCGGATACGTGGTGAAAAAGGTTGCACGGGAATCGAGGCGCCCCCCTCTATCCATCCCACTAGCTACAGAGCGCTCCGCCTGCGCTTCCCCAAATTTTCGAATCCCATGAGATCCAGGATCCATAGTAACCAATCGCGCCAAATATCTCATGTCATAACGACACTCAAAGAGTACCAGTATAAGTTCACTCGACAACCTCTAAATCGATCAAGGCGACTGAAATGAAGTTGAAATTCCAACATAGACCTCAAACCCGGCATGAATATTTGTGAAGCACAAGAGTCAAGAAAGGACCAACCTCAACCTTCTTTTCCACTCGGACCTCGATCCATTCGGGGGCTAATGACGATACCATAGACCTAGGGTAGGGTCATAAACCTGACCTATACGCCCTACCCAAGGTCACCACCCTAGAATCAAGGACGTTCAAGATATAACGAGTATCAACTAAAGCCACCGAGTGCGATCCACTCGACCAGACACCTCACTCAGATACCCCCCATTTCACTCGACCTGGATGGAGTCATTCGACCATATAGGAAACCACTCGGAGTACAGAAGACCTAGAGTCACTCAGGACGGCAACAGTCAGGCTTTCACTCTGTAGTCTTAAAGATCATTGAATACACTTTATAGCTGGTGTTACCAGTAATGCCTTGTCTTAATGTACATTGAACCTCTGTAACAGAGGTTGGGTGGGGTCCTGGCGCACTCTATATAAGCCACCCCCCCCTCCTCTGGGACAAGGGATCGCACCCTTTGTAACACACACCCATATTCCAGTCGACCACCTCAGGGCACCGAGATGTAGGGCTTTTACCTCCTCCGAGAGGGGCCTAAACTCGTAAACTCGTGTGTACAACCTCGCCATAGCTAGGGTCTCGCCTCCTCATATGTACCCCCTATTCTTACCGTCAGACTTAGTACCATGACAGCCTTCCCTAGCCTCTCGTGCCTCTTTCTTCTTCTTATTTTCTTTCTTCTCTGGCACCTTGTACGGCGCCATGGTCAGCATCTCCTCCAGCTGAGCCGACCGGGGGTCTTCGGGCAGCAGGGCCGGACTGTCGATCCGCGCAGCCTTTCTGAGCCAACCCTGTGAAGGTAGGAAGAAAGAGTCAGATCCCTTGATAACACACGGATATCCGAATACAAAAGGATAAAATAAATTTTATTACCTCCCTAGGGGATGCACAGCGTTGAGGTCGACCCCCCCCCATGGCCGGCCACTCCTTCTAAGGCTTGAACGGCACCTTCCATAGTTTTTCATGGGTGGTGTCGTAGAAGTTCAACACGGTGATGTGGTCTTCGGGCTTGTAAGCCCACATTGGGGTGTCTTGTTGCTGGTAAGGGAGGAGGCGGTGGCAAAGCATCACTTGGATCACATTGGTCATCTTGGCGCCCGCCTTTTTCATGCTGGCGACGCGCTTCTGCAGCAACTCCACCTCCTCGAGAGACCCCCAGTCAAGACCCTTCTTGGTCCACGAAGTTAGCCTCGCTGGGGTTCCGAATCTGAACACGAGAGACGCTGCCCAAGCTACATGGTTCTGCAATGTAGAACCACTCCTTCTGCCAAACCTTGACAGTATCTATGAATGTGCCCTCCGGCCACTCAACCCGGGC
>NC_041387.1:581692501-581740815 GCF_002162155.2 Triticum dicoccoides
GGTCATCGACGATCTTCATCTTGACATTAAAGACTTTCAGCCATAAGCCGAAGTGCGGTTGCACCCAAAGAAAGGCCTCGCAAACAATGATGAAGGCCGAGATGTGAAGCATAGAGTTTGGGGCTAGATCGTGAAAATCCAGCCCGTAGAAGAACATCAGCCCTCGGACGAAGGCGTGGACCGGAAAGCCCAGTCCCCGAATAAAGTGGGGGATGAACACCACCCTCTCGCCTGGCTGCAGCGTGGGGATGACCTGGCCCTCCTCTGGAGCACGGTGAACAACATTGGTCGGGATGTAGCTAGCACGTTTCAGGTCTTTGATGTCCTTGTTGGTGACGACGGAGGCCTCCACTTGCCTCCCGAGCCAGATCCGGCCATGACCGAATTAAGGGAAGGGATGGAGAGGAGTTCTCCAGGGTGAATGGGACGGAGCGATGGAGCTCTGTAGATGGGGAAAGTGATGGCTAGAGGAAGAGAAGGCGTGTGCAGATGAGGATAGTAATTTCCCTTTTAGAAGCACATCTTATTGCACCGCGGGTTCACCGCTTCCCAATATGATCGCAGCGTTATGCGCAAGTGGGATAACCCAAAATCATTAATCGTATCCCTTAAAGGGAAGGCACGATCTCCACCTTTATGGAACGTGCCAATGGAGGAGTTGCCTCGAACCACGAATCGAGCTTTTATGACGGTTTGATGTTTTTGACCAAGTGTGAGCCTTTGCCGGAAGTTATCAGGTCAACGCACTATTCACACTTTGGCGGTTGGCCTTCGAGGCTAAGCATTATCAACGGTTTGGATTCCGAACATTACCCAGTTAACATATGGCCGAACTCAAGTTTAGAAGCTCTTGGAACCTGATGAACGGAAATTATGTCGAACATGAAGGAGAGGAACTCACCCCGCAAGCCGGATACATCGAGCATGTTAAGATCTCAAGACATGATGAAGCACCGGCGTTGGAGGCCAGTTCGGGGGCTACTGAGGGAGTCCTGGATTAGGGGTCCTCGGCCTGCCGGCCTATCCCTCGTGGGCCGGATAGTCGGCCGCGTTGCCAATGCTAGTAGGCCGAACTATGAGGAGACTCCATGTCCGGACAGGAAGTCTTTGGTGCCTTGGTGAGTCCTCCAAGTCAAGATGAGAAGAATCGACATGTTTATCCCTTCCTTGTAACCGACCATGTGTAACCCTAGTTCCCCTGGTGCCTATATAAACCAGAGAGTTTAGTCCGTAGAGGTTAGAACAACAACCATCATCCTACTCGATTAGGGTTTTAGTTCATCTGATCTCGTGGTAGATCGACCCTGTAATCCTCAAATACACTTCAATATAACCAAGCAGGCTGTAGGGTTTACCTATTAGAGAGGGCCCGAACCTAGGTAAACATCGTTTCCTTCATCCGCTGTTCCCCATTGATCCGATATCCACACCTCGGGACCCCCACCCGAGATCCGCCGGTTTTGACACCAACACCGACTGCTGCGGGGCGTCTGACTAGTGAGGATCATCTTCGGCCGGCTCGCCGTATCATTCTTCATCAATCGTCAGGGTCGGTTGCGCCAACCCTGGCTGCCCCAGCGCCAACCGGAGTGGCTGGCGTCAGGGTGTGCGGAAGAGGCTTGCAGCATAGGCCAGCGGCCGCCGTCCGGGTCCTCCGGGTCATGTGAGGCGGAAGCCGTGCGCTGGATCGGATCGGGGTGGTTTTGCTGCTCGTTCACCATGGCAACAAGCTTGCAGACGCGTTGTTGCCGCTGGAGGCGCTCCTCGCCCTCCAGGAACTCAATATCTGCCATGGCAACCTCCACGGCACGCATGTTCTTGACGGGGGTGTCCTAGACAGGCGGGTTCACGCCGAGCGCGCGGCCGATGGTGTCGCCACGACGTCGCACCTCGGCCACCCGGCTAGGCTCAGGATTGGTTGGTGTGAGGCCATGGGCCATGTCGTGCTCGCATGCGCAGACTCCACCTGGCACCACTCAGCAGCGAGCTTCATGGCTTCGTCTAGCAGGCACTGGCACTTCTCGTTGAGATGTGCTGCAGCTGCGGCTGGATCGGCATCAGGGATGATGGGGGTGCACATGCTATGCACCGCCACTCGCAGGGGGGCGGACTGGCCCCGGGCGAGCAGGAGCCACAGCAGCCTGCGCCTTGGGAAGCAAGCCGGTGGCGCTCGAGCTGGTGACCAGCACCTCCATGCGGGTGCAAAGGTCCACAACATCGTTGGAGATGGCGCCATCAATAGGGACGGGCGAGTCGGTGACGTTGTACACCTTGCTCGGGAAGATGTCGGGGACGAGCGCGACAGAGACGTGGAACGTGCCGAAGGGAACTATGGAGCTAGCAGCAAGGCCGATGGTGCCCGCACCAGATGCGGGAACCATGCCGTGCATGTTGCGCTCGCCGGAGCTGGTGAAGGTCCTCGTCCGAAACTTGACTCCGGCTGATGCCACAAGCAGCACCATGGTGGGTGCCAACTATCATGGTGATCTCACGGCAAATGCCATGGGATGGCTTAAAGTGGGGGGCTACGTCACGTCGGTGGGTTCCGGAGGCAAGGTTGGCACGCGCTAGTGTGTGACACGAGACGTACATAGGTTTGGGGCCCTCTGGGGAGGTAACACCCCTAGTCCTGATGAATGTGGTATGAACAGGCGGAAGGGGCTACAAGGTTGCTCCTGGAGCTGTTTGGGGCAAGGAAGGGGGAACTGGTCCTCTGCCTTGCCTCTAGCCCGAGTGTGTGTGTTTTGGGTGAGTTGACTAATGAGAGCTCAACCCTTTGCATGGAGGGGCACTGGGGGGTCTTATAGGCCGCCGCCCCGGGGTACAATGGTAAGATTACATGGGCACAGGGCCCTGGTGTCATCGCCTGGAGACCGGTAGTAGGGCCGGCCTGGTCGCGGGATCCGCCGGGTCCCCGGGCACGGGCCCCGTCGGCTGCATGGTACTGTGATTCGTCTTGTCTGGCATCATGGAGTGGTTGGCGCTGTGTGGCCATAGTGTCGCGTCACCCGGTCGTCGTCCACCCCGATCAGCGGTACGGGGGACGTTATAGCCACGCTCGCTCCGGTCAGCCTGGGTAGGTAGCACACTATTGCCACGCTTGGCTCGTCATGGGGAGTTGTCTTGTTGTATGCCCGGATGGGACGGCCACTGACCCACGGCTAGTCGGCACATGGCCAGCCGACCAGCCGGGATGCCTCGCCTAGCCAGCTCGCGCTGGGGAGCCGGCCAGCGATCTGCCGGGTTGAGGGGCGCATGTTGCCCCGTGTTTTAAAAAGGGATCTGGGTTCCGCTGCCTACCCAGGGGTCATCCCCCCCCCCCACACACACACACACAAATCTTGCTATTTACCCTAGCTTAAAAGGGGCATTCCTCCCATGGGTTCGATAACTTAGGGTGACCTCCGGGGAAATAGTGAGAATACTTTCTGCTCTATTTCCGAATCACTAAAGGAAGTAATCAGAGCCTTTTTGTGGCGTTGTTGCCTTGGAGAAGTTGAGTATTCCTAGTTTTTGTGTTTAGAGTTTTTGTTGAATTTCTAGTTTTAGTTTTAGTTTTGTTTTATTTTTGTTGCAAGTCTTGTTAGTTGAAAAACCCCAAACAGATTATCATAGCTCATAATCTTGGAAATTTTGTGCTCCTAGCAATAACTTTATGCGTGAACCCATAGCACAAAACTTAATTTCCATAGTTCAACAGGACCAATTTGGAGACCTTTTCTAAGGACTATCAAAGCTGTGATAAATATATTTGATGGAAATGTTAGATTTCACTTACCCGCTAAAGATCCTTTGTGAGACATTTCCGCAAGAAAAAGAAATGAAGACATGCACCAGAGAAGGCATTGTTGTCAATGCTAGAAGCTACGGTCTCTGTGTATTTGCACCTACATGATCTTCACTAAGGTCGAGCTAACTGACCAAAAAGAAGCGCGTTGTGGGAGGCAACCCATGCGAATAAAGTAGAAAAGTAAGTTTTTTTGTTTCGGTAAAAAGAGTGTTGAAGTTCTAGTTAAAGAAGTTGAGTTTGGAAGAGTTGTTCTAATGAAGACTTTGTCATGTGCAAATTAATTATGTGTTGTATTAACGTTTAAATGCCCGAATATATGCTTATTTATTGTGTTGGAACTAACCCCATAAGAATATAAAGAAAACAATGAGTTTCAGAAGAAATAACACAAAATGGCCTATCATGCGACCAACAAGGTCGTATGGGCGGTTGTATGATTTCCTGATGGTTCCAGCAGAAAACAGCAAAGCAATAGAGCAGACGACGGTGTTTCATACGTGCGCCACCGCTCACATGGCCGGTCGCATGAACTCTTTGAAGAAACGGAGAAGAAGTCCATAGCATTTGACGACGTTTCATACTAGCGCCACTTCTCGTATACGCGATCGTATGACGCCCTCGACTAGGAAAGAAAAAAGAATAGAACGTTTGACGGCGTTCCATACAGACACTATGAGTTGCTTGAGCAGTCGTATGAGGTATGAACAGACACGAATGAGCTATCAGAATGAACAACGGCCTTCCATACAGGCGCTCCAGTTGTATGGACCTCTAGCAGCCACAAATCACCCGAGGAAGAAGGTATTTTGCCCCATCTCTTTCATTTCTTCTTATTATTCCACCTAACCTCTCCAAACCCTAGCACACCTTCGCATGATCTCCCTACTCATCTGATTAAGGTTCCAATCCTTCTGTGTGATCGATCTATGGTACGTTTATCCTCCGATCCCAAAATTATTTTTCATGAATCCATGTTCTACATGTGTAGCATTGCCATGTCTAGGAAATGCATATTTTTATCCAAATTTGAGTTTGTCTTGGATTCATTGATGTCTTTAGGGGAGTATGCTGTTGTGACTACCATAGGATCAATATTGTTTCATTGTATTGGACTGATATTTATTTTGTATATGTTTATGAGTAAGTCCACTCGTGTTCGCAGTGCACCGAGTTCATCCACGAACACCGCACAACAACAACAAGTTTTCACTCAGGGGGTCGTCTTCACCGACCGTGAAGCAAGGAAGAAATACTAGAAGCTTCATACAGGGAAGGTCAAAGAAACCAAATGGGCATGTGAGTCTACACTCGCCAAGCTAGGTATTACTAATGATTTCAATTTGCTTTTGATAATTCCGGGTTGCATCATTTTTTTAACAGAGATGTGAGACATATGAACGCATTACGCTTGCATTTCTTAGTACTCTCTCACATAATGTTGGGCTTATGCCAAATGCATATGAGGAGGAGGGATCACTTTCCATCTATTGGACCAGGACTTCAACATCTCTCTCGATGAGTGGTGTGGTCACTTTCGCTTCCCCAACAACCATCATGACATCTGCTATGTTTATGAGTTCACTAACCCACACTCGAGGCAATCCTCTATCAGATGAGTTGCCATGGCTCTAGGAAAAGACCTAGTTGCATTGAAAGTCCTGCTATACGTTATTTCTATTATGTTATCACTAACTCGTTGCAGGCATGAGGAGAAGTGTCTAAGGTAAATGACAAGAATATGCTAATTCTTGGGAAAGCAGCAAACCTTGACGTCGGTTATTCGCCCAACCTAGGGGCAATAGGTTTGCTACACCTCGCACACCAAGCAAATCATGCACAAGGAGATATCAAGTGTGGAGCAATGATCACCATGTTGGCAAACTCCTTTGGCCTCAACTACAATCACCTTCGCCCCATTTGATGAGCACATGGGAACATCATACATGACATTTCAGAAAAGTGCAGAATTTAGTTGGAAGGAATTACTAAACCGAATCAAACAAATAAGTGACTAGGTGAACCCTAACTTAAGTTTACCTTGTAACCTTGATGACACAACTATGCTTTCATCCCCATTGTTGTTGGTTGAACTTAGGTATCACATGGAAGAAATCCAACAAACTATGAGCTCTTGAAGCAACCGGTTTGGTGGAACAAGTTTGAACAAAACAAGTTTCAAGTGAAGCTGATGCTATCAGATTTTACCTCTGATTTTTCGTTGTGTCACACCCATGTGGTGGAGATACGGGGCCATAGGGGTACATCACCATAAGCTCCATCAAATTATCTTTTCAATGCAAAAAACCTCACGTCATTTGGAGTTGTTAGTCAAAACTTCTAGCCAATCTCGTGGAATGTGTCCAGGCTGTCAAGACTTCGCGAATTTCCGAAGAGCTCTCCAACAACTCCCTAAGTTGACTGCTTATTCCCACAAGAAAGTCATGCAAACCTAATTACTTTTGAACCCATTTTCACACCTAGCTAAGGGGGTTGTCCCTGTTATAAAACCCCATCTCCCCCATCATCTAGAGAACCTTTTGTCAAAATCATTCAGCTACAAGCTTTTGCAGCAAGACTGCTAGAGAGATCCAAGAGACCTTGCTACCTTTGCTCTTGTGTATTCATTCAGATTCGCGAGAAGGAGCCTCTGGTTCCCCCTAGTTTGTGCTCTACGGTTCCGGCCGTTTTGTGTGGATTAGTCCCGGATTGTGGTTTTGCGATTGTTTGCACAGTGGGTTGGAGTTCTTGTAGCTTCGGTCAGCCATCCCCAATGTACGGGTTGCATCCAACCTTGGTAGGTATAAATCTAGTTATCCCCGGTTGCTTGCAGCTAGTTATCCCTCCCGAATCGATCCTACAACGTGAAGATCGGGCCACCCTTGGGCATGAACTTGTTCATCGGGTTCTCACCTATCATCTTGCATCAGAACTTCCGTTGACACAGTAGGATCTGTTATCAAAGTTTATCTTGCTATCATCCCTTTAGATTGTTTTTGATGCTGTATTTTCTGTGCTAGAAGTCCAAAGCCCCACTGTCGGTGTCAAAACCGGCGGATCTCGGGTAGGGGGTCTCGAACTGTGCGTCTAAGGCTAATGGTAACAGGAGGCGGGGGACATGATGTTTACCCAGGTTCGGGCCCTCTCTATGGAGGTAATACCCTACTTCCTACTTCATTGATCTTGATTATATGAATATTACAAGAGTGGATCTACCACGAGATCGTAGAGGCTAACCCTAGAAGTCAGCCTATGATTATGATTGTTCTTCTTGTCCAACGGACTAAACCCTCCGGTTTATATAGACATCGGAGGGGGTTAGGGTTACATCAGGTCAGTTACAGAGAAGGGAATCTACATATCCAAATCGCCAAGATTGTATTCCACGCAAAGGAGAGTCCCACCTGGACACGGGACGAAGTCTTCTATCTTGTATCTTCATAGCCCAACAGTCCGGCCAATGTATATAGTCTGGCTGTCCGAGGACCCCATAATCCAGGACTCCCTCGGTAGCCCCCGAACCAGGCTTCAATGACGATGAGTCCGGCGCGCAGATTGTCTTCGGCATTGCAAGACGGGTTCCTTCTCCGAACTCTCCAAAGTAGTAAAGTGCAGTGTCCGGCTTCCCATTTAATGTCATGTTCCTCGGCTTTTGTACTCCAATAATTCTAGCTTCCACGTGTCGAGCGAATGCGAGAAGTCGGGGCATTTTTACACTTGCCACCCTAACCATGTAAGTAAATTGTCTATTTAAAGAAACGGGGATCTTCAGATCCAATCCACACCATCTTCCCCAAGTGAGGAACCATCAGAGCGCACCCGCAAAAACCATTCCAACATGACCAGCGTTCGCAGTTCCTCCTCCTACCCTTGCAGCGTCAAGTCGGGCGATTGGGAGAAGTGTACCGTATCCCACGGTCAATTGGTGAAGTTGCAGAATTAGGGGTTTCTCCCTCCTACATATCTAGTCCATGTCCGAGCCGGATTGACTTGTTTCGACGGCGGGGAGCAAGCGGAGAATTTTCCCAATCCAACCATGGGGGATTGAGTGTGTCTTGTCTCTTACTTGCTGAGGGGTGTCAGATTTCCAATCCATCCATTCCTCTGCGGGCTCTTGGAGTACTATGGCCTCCAGCTGCACAACTTTAGCCCTACCTCCATCCTGCACATCGCAGGTTACGTTGCTCTTTGCGAGTTATTTCTGGGATGTGAAGCCCATTTTGAGCTATGGAAGAAGTTGTCCTGCCTCATCCCTCGCAATCAAGAGGGATCAATATTCCAAGTGGGCGGAGCCGAGATATGGCGCATCGCCGGGACCGGATACCTATCTGGCATACCAAAGAAGGCATCCGAATAATGGCCTTCCGAGTGGTTTTATATAGAGGACGTCTCCCTTCCTGACCAAATCCGAATGGGTCTTCCTGAGTTTACAAACGCTCCGTTAAAGAAACGCCTCAACTGGCGTCCCCGGAGCCTCAGGGAGGAAGATAGCAGGGAGGTCCTTCAATTGATGATCAAGATAAAAACGCTTGCTCAATCCGGATTAACAATAATTGAGGTTATGGCAATATGCATAATGCGGTGGGTACAGCCACTCCAGTGCCGAGGGTGTCCCATGTGGCACTTCAACAGAGAAGACGACGCCACCCACTGCGGTCGGAAAGGTCCGGACTCCACCACCGCTCTAGTGAAAATATTGTCCGATTTATACAAAGCAGAAAAAGAGGAGTTCATCCGCATTAAGCCACGGGACAGATTTTCCATGTACAACCCTCCCAGCTGGGTGAGCTGCTATCCATTACTCAACTCTATTTATTCCCCTAGTCCTTTTTAATCCGTCCATCCATAACAGGAATGGCGGAAAATTACCAGGGAGATCCACAGCCAGAGGATCACAACCGAGCCCTTGACCCAGGATTCGAAGAGGATCCGAACATATTCGTGGAGCTTGGGGAAGGGGTGTTTTACAAGGCGAGCTATGACGGCACCGAAGTGGCCATCATCGCCGACTATCCCGGCCTCCTCCCTGTATCACATGTAAGTAAACAGGAGACTTATCTTCCAAAAAGGATTCAATCTTTCTGCCTTACCCACCGCACAATTCTTATGCTTTCAAGGGGAGGCGATCGGCGCGCCATGTCGAACCCGAGGTGACTCACGAACAAGGGGCGCCCAAGCCGGGTAGGCTTCCAAAAAGGAAGTCGAACGGAAACACGGCCGAGCCGTCATCAAAGAGGTATGGTTTTAAACATGCTCCGTGGTTGTCATCTTAAAGTATGACACTATCTGTTGTGTCTTGCCAGAAAGAACATCTGCCGGACTATGTCCGGGGATCCTACCCGTCATGCCTCTACAAGCCGGATTCCGGAACCGGTCTCGAGGGCGGAGGCTAACTCGGAGGCGATACCAGACAGTCCTCATATAGAGGATTAGGATAGAATATCCGCTGCAAATTCTGAAGTGGAGAGCGCCATGAATCATCGGTGTCGGCGTGCCGCACTCCGCGACCCTGGTTTTTCCGAAGAGGCTTTCAATGCCTTCAACTCGGGTGATGCATATATCCGAGCTGCTCGAGATGGGCTTGCTAGAGCCATAGACCAGTATTTGAAAGATATACGGGTAAGTAAAATCTGATGATTATGTATATCAGTAGCCCCTGAGACTTAAAACAATTGGAACAACTAATTTAAGGATCATTGTATGAATAGGTTCTTACAGAGAAGAATAACCTATTGTCTCAAGAGCTGGAGAAGTGTCAAACCCAGCTAAGGGCCGCAAATGCCGAGCTAGGGGAATCCAAGAAGGCCTCGCATCGTAATGTTTCTCTCTATTGACAAAAAAACGTAATCACGTGTACCAGCAGTATTGACACGTTTCAGATCTGATAACAGATTCCGCAGATAATCCCGGAGTGAATCCGGAGATCCTACAAGAGGATGAACAAAGAGCTCAAAGACAACTAAATGCTGGAGAGCGTATACTTACACGGGTCAGGCAGGAGAAAACAATCTCCAAGATGCCAATACCCGGCTGGGCGTAGAATTGAAAGATGTTCGAGCCCAACTAGCTGACTCCGTGAAGGAAAATGAAAGGCTTCAACGCGGCATTTTTAGTATGTGCTCAAACGAACCTTTATATAGTTCAGAGAAGAAACGGACTAACAGAGTTATGTCTGTAGGTATGCTGACTGGCCGTCCCGAAGAAGAGATGCCCGGATCCTCAGGTGATCTACTACAAGAGCTTTCGCAACTGCACGAGCAAGTTCGGCAGGCGATGCGGAGTGTGGCCAAGGCCTTGTGGCCATCCGCCTCCCTACCAGGAAGTATGGAGGAGCGTGTATGGCTATTCAAGGGAGCGCAGCAGCGGTTCCGACTATGGAAGATATCAGCTTGTCGAGAACGTGCGAGGGAGGCTTGGGCCATGGTGAAAACACGATACACCAAGCTCGATCCAAATCATATGACCCAGGTCAGACCTGTAGGGTCAGATGGGAAAGAAATTCCAGTTAGTCTGGTATATGACCAGGTAGAATTAGCGGCCAAGTATTCCCAACAGGATTGTAAGCTAGACAACCTGTTGGATGGCATAGAAGAGGAAGTTTTTAAGTCAAAATGACTATGTACTTCAAAGGACAAGTTTGTCCCTAGCCGGATTGTAAATCATTTGTCATGGTGGACCTTTTTGCTTCGGCCTCCGGACCTGACAGTCCGGAGTGTTTCCGAATACCCGCTCAGTAATGTAAAACCGGGGTACGCGTGGAAACCAGGCGTAGGGTTCATAGTTGCTTGAACAGACAAGTATCCAACTAGCTATGTTATAGTACATCGATAGTAAGAAACATCTTCCAGAGAGAATAGTTTCGTTAAGGGTTCCTTTCGCTGGGTGTGCATGCATTAACGTGCATGTCTGATCTGTGATTAAAAAATCGCAGTATATTTGATATCTAGGGGTTCATAGTGTTATAAATAAGACACGTCTTTAGTCCACCGACCGAATATTCCCTTAAGAACGCTAGCTTTCGGCTTCACCCAGACTGAGGTACACATCTGGAGTACCCGGCAGTAACAATCGCCGAACTAACGGGGACGTAGGGCATAAGCACATGAGCCAGGCAACCCAGCTTGGCCAAAACTTAAGTCATATTGATGCATATAATGGCAGAGAAAAGGCACATATGGAAAAAAAGGACACATATGGGATGAGTTTTATGCTCGAAAAGTGATTGCAATAAGCTTCTATATAAGAAGCCCCCAGGTATAATGATCGCATGTACTTGAAGATTAGTGCGTTGCGAGTGTGTGGTCCAGCCACACTAAAGCTTTAAAGCTATGAAAGAAAGAGCAAAAGGAGATCTAAAAAATAAATAGAAAAGAACAAAGGGAAGGAGACGAACAAAGAGTTCGGCGCTAGGTGTAGAATCTTCGGAGTCTGGCCGCGTTCCATGGGTTCGGCTCGAGTCGATTATCTGATGCATCACGCAGACGATACGCTCCTCCGGTGAGAACTTTGTCAATAATGAAGGGACCCTCCCACTTGGGCTTGAGCTTGTCCTTTTTCTTCTCCGATAGACGTAGAACGAGTTCGCCAATATTATAAGTTTTGGCTCGTACTTCTCTGCTTTGATACATGCGAGCCTGTTGTTGATAAAATGTAGAACGGGCTTTTGCGATGTCGCGCTCCTCCTCCAGGGCATCTAAATTGTCTTGTTGATCAAGATCGGCTTCTCTTTCTTCATATATACGCACTCGAGGTGAGTCATGAATAATATCGCAGGGCAATACAGCCTCTGCGCCGTACACATGAAGAAGGGTGTATATCCGGTAGTGCGATTCGGCGTGGTCCGTAGCCCCCAGAGTACAGAGTCAAGCTCCTCGACCCAGTGCGTGTCTGATTCTTTTAGGGATCGCACTAGTCTAGGTTTAATGCCACTCATAATAAGACCGTTGGCTCGTTCGACTTTACCGTTTGTTTGAGGGTGATAGAAGGAGGCGTAATCGAGCTTAATGCTCATGTTGCCGCACCAAGTTTTTACCTCATCGGCTGTGAAATTGGAGCCATTATCAGTGATGATGCTATGGGAGACACCATAACGGTGCACAACATCCGATATGAAGTCTATCACTGGTCCGGATTCGGCCGTTTTAACTGGTTTGGCCTCTATCCATTTGGTGAATTTATCTACCATGACCAACAGGTATTTTTTTCTTATGGCTTCCTCCTTTAAGGGTTCCGACCATATCGAGCCCCCAGACCGCAAAAGTCCAAGTTATGGGGATTGTTTGGAGAGCGGTGGGTGGCATATGGCTTTGGTTGGCGAAAAGCTGGCATCCGACGCAATGTTGGACAAGGTCATGTGCGTCTGCTCGGGTCGTCGGCCAGTAGAAACCTGTACGGAAGGCCTTGCTCACAAGGGCCAGAGCTACGGTGTGGTGACCGCCGAGTCCGGCGTGAATTTAAACCAAGAGTTTCCGCCCCTCCTCCTCGGAGATACATCTTTGAAGTACTCCGGTAGCACTTTTCTTATAAAGCTCTCCCTCATGGACTTTGTAGGCTTTAGAGCGCTGCACTATGCAGCGTGCCTCGTTTTGATCCTCGGGGAGTTCTTGCCTATTAAGGTAGGCCAAGAAGGGTTCAATCCATGGGGTGATAACGGCCATGATGAGATGGGCCGAAGGTGTTATTTCGGTGGCGGAGCCTCCGATTATATCAGTGTGTTCGGAATCTGGGGTTGTGGTCGGATCCAGACTGGTGTTGACGGTCTCCTCTTGCCACACCACGGATGGCTTGAAAAGCCTTTCCAGAAAGATGTTAGGTGGTACGGGGTCGCGTTTAGCACCGATGCAGGCAAGAACATCCGCCGCTTGATTATTTTCTCGAACCACATGATGGAATTCAAGCCCCTCGAATCGAGCTGACATTTTAAGGACAGCGTTTCGATAAGCCACCATTTTTGGATCCTTGGAATCAAAGTCTCCATTTATTTGAGATATTGCGAGGTTTGAATCCCCACGCACTTCCAGGCGCTGGATGCCCATGGAGACAGCCATCCGAAGACCATGCAACAGAGCCTCATATTCAGCTGCATTATTGGAGTCTGTATATAATATTTGGAGTATGTATTGGACTGTATCTCCAGTGGGGGATTTAGGACAACATCTGCTCCCAGACCTGCCGGCATTTTAGAGCAGTCGAAGTGCATGATCCAACTGGAGTATGCGCCGTACTCTTTAGGGAGTTTGGCCTCTGTCCATTCGGCGATAAAGTCAGCCAGTACTTGCGATTTAATGGCCCGCTGTGGTTTGTATGTAATGTCAAAGGGAGGAGCTCGATAGCCTACTTAGCAATACGGCCCGTTGCATCGCGGTTGTTTATTATGTCATGAAGTGGTACTTCGGAGGCCACCATGATTGAACACTCTTGAAAGTAGTGTCGTAGTTTTCAGGATGCCATGAAGACCGCGTATGCTATTTTTTGATATTGGGGGTACCGAGATTTGCATGGTGTGAGGACAGTGGATACGTAGTATACCGGCTTTTGAAGCGGGAACTTGTGTCCGTCCTCCTCTCGTTCGACGACGAACACCGCACTCACAACTTGGTGCGTTGCAGCTATGTATAACAACATGGGTTTGCCAACGTTTGGTGCGGCCAGGATTGGGTTGCTTGCTAAAAGAACCTTTATTTCTTCCAGTCCGGCCGTCGCCGCGTCCGTCCACTCGAAGTGTTCGGTTCGTCGAAGAAGGCGATAAAGTGGTAATGCCTTTTCTCCCAATCTGGAGGTAAAGCAGCTTAAAGCAGCCACGCATCCAGTTAGTTTCTGGATTTGTTTGAGATCTGTTGGGGTAGCCAACTATGACAAAGCTTGAATTTTAGCTGGGTTTGCTTCAATTCCTCAATTGGAAATGATGAAGCCCAGCAGCTTTCCGACAGGAACGCCAAAAACACATTTTTCCGGATTGAGCTTGATGTCATATGTTCGGAGGTTGTCGAATGTGAGCCTCAGATCATCTATTAAAGATTCTACATGTGTGGTCTTGATGAATCGTCCATGTATCCTTCAACTATTTTGCCGATTTGTTTCTCCAGGCATGTTTGAATCATGCGTTGGTAGGTCGCACCGGCGTTTTTGAGCCTGAAAGGCATAGTGTTGAAGCAGAAAGGCCCATATGGGGTAATAAATGTTGTTGCGTCTTGATCGGACTCCGTCATCTTGATTTGATGGTATCCAAAGTATGCGTCGAGGAAACACAATGATTCATGCCCTGCGGTAGCATCGATAATCTGATCAATGTGGGGGAGAGGGAAGGGATCCTTGGGGCAAGCCTTGTTGAGGTCCTTAAAATCGACACATAGGCGCCAGGATTTATCCTTCTTTGGTACCATCACCGGGTTTGCTAGGCAATCCGGGTGTTTTATTTCTCTGATGAATCCGGCTTCAAGTAGCTTGGCTAACTCCTCTCCCATAGCCTGTCGTTTGGGTTCTGAAAAGCGTCGTAGTGTCTGCTTGACCGGCTTATATCCCTTCAATATGTTGAGACTATGCTCGGCCAGCCTGTGTGGGATCCCTGGCATGTCTGAAGGGTGCCAGGCGAAGATATCCCAATTCTCACGTAAAAACGCCCGCAGTGCGACGTTGATTGTGTGGTCCAGTTGTGCCCCGATGGATGCTGTTTTTGTGGAGTCCGTTGTGTGGACTTGGAATTTGACTATTCCGTCCGCTGGTTTGAAGGAGGTGGACTTGCATCACTTATCGAGTATCACGTCATCCCTATCCACTGTGGAGCGTAATGCAGTTAATTCTTTGGCTGCGAGGGCTTCGGATAATGCCTCTAGGGCCAGGGCGGCGGTTTTATTTTTGGCGTGGAGTGCTATGTCCGGATCACTGGCAAGAGTGATGATTCCATTGGGCCCAGGCATCTTGAGCTTCATGTACCCATAGTGGGGTATAGCTTGGAAGCTCGCGAATGTGTCCCGCCCAAACAAGGCGTGGTATCCGCTATTGAAGGGGGCCACTTGGAATGTTATCTCTTCGGACCTGTAATTATCCGGCATGCCGAATACCACATCGAGTTTGATTTTTCCCGCACATCATGCCTCTCGACTGGGAATAATTTCTCGGAAGGTCGTGGTGCTTTGCTCAATGCGGCTCCTGTCTATTTCCATTTTGTTGAGAGTTTCCTCGTAAATGAGGTTTAGTCCGCTGCCGCCGTCCATGAGCACTTTGGTGAGCCCGAAGCCGTCCACAATTGGACTGAGGACCAAAGCGGCTGGTTCCCAGACTGTTTTGAATTGAGGTTCGTTGCTGGCATTGAAAGTTATAGCTGTGTCGTTCCAGGGGTTTATTGCTGCAATGTGGCAGACTTCGGCGAGGCTGTGGAGTGCTCTCTTGCGCTTGTTATTCAAGGCGAAAGTCTCGAAGACTTTCAATACTGTAGTACTGTTGTTTTCCGTGGGATGATGCTCTGCGGTGTTGTTGATGAGGAGATCACCGCCGCTCTTGGCCACCTGCCGAAGTATCCAACATGCTCTAAGGTTGTGTGTTGGTATAGTATCCGGTGTGGTGTGTATTTTGCATGGCCTATCGAGACATCCCTCCCACACAGTTCCGCGCCCTGTAGTGGGCTTCGGTTTCTTTGTGATTGGATCGGGTGACCTGCGAGGGTGCACCCTTTTTGTTCGGATGAGGGGTTTAGTGAGAGCCAGTGGATCCCAAAAGGTTGCCTGAGTTTTCCAGGTGCTTTCCATCGTGCAATACTTCTGTACTATCGCTGCCAAGTCAGCAAAGTGCGATATGTGACAGCGATTTATGGTGTTAAGGATTCCCTTGTCCGTGCAATTTTTGCAAAATGATGAGATTGTGTCTTCATCGCGACAGTCCTTAACCTTGTTCATTACAAGGAGGAATCTGGCCCAAAAGTGATGTACTGTCTCTTGGGATTGTTGTCTGATGTGGGAAAGATCGCTTGTATCTAGGTGGGTGGGTGGATTTAAGTCTGAACCCTGACCCAATCTGGTACCCAGAGCTTGAGGAGCTTCCGAGCTTACTAGTTCGAGTTTCGGGATGTTAACCAATTTTTCTGGCCCACAGTCCGATTCTAAGTTCAGAGTTCAAGGCATGTCCTCCCGCGAGCGGGTATCCGGCTCAGTGAGCTCGGTAATCCGGACATAGTTCGTCCTTAATATAGGGGAAGAGTTGTTGCATTGCTCCTCCACCACCGCTATCTGATGGGTGATCGGCGGAGAGTTAATCTCCCCCTGATCGGGTTTAAGCCCAATCTGATCGTTGTCCGTAGTGACTCCCAAGGCGGCGATACAATCCAGGAGCTCGTTCAAGGGCGATTACTCCGTCGGATCCATCTGCTCGGCGTATTCCGTGCTGACGTGGAGACGATTTTTGATGACCCGAGAAGTCATCGTCGGCCCGACGGTCGAACGGGCGGTCATAACGAAGCTGCCCAGCCGGAGGGTTTGGCCTGAGGCCAGGGCTCCCTCGGAGGTGACGTTGTCCTCGATAACAAGGCGAGCCATCAACCCTATCTTCGACATCACAATAGAACTCTCAATGAAAGCACCAATGTCAGTGTCAAAACTGGCGGATCTCGGGTAGGGGGTCCCGAACTGTGCGTCTAAGTCTAATGGTAACAGGAGGCGGGGGACACGATGTTTACCCAGGTTCGGGCCCTCTCTATGGAGGTAATACCCTACTTCCTGCTTGATTGATCTTGATGATATGAGTATTACAAGAGTGGATCTACCACGAGATCGTAGAGGCTAACCCTAGAAGCCAGCCTATGATTATGATTGTTCTTCTTATCCTACGGACTAAACCTTCCGGTTTATATAGACACCGGAGGGGTTAGGGTTACATCAGGTCGGTTACAGAGAAGGGAATCTACATATCCAAATCGCCAAGCCTGCCTTCCACGCAAAGGAGAGTCCCACCCGAACACGAGACGAAGTCTTCTATCTTGTATCTTCATAGCCCAACAGTCCGGCTAATGTATATAGTCTGGCTGTCCGAGGACCCCATAATCCAGGACTACCTCACCCACCAAAAATAAATCCAAGCCTTTTTGGTGCTGAGATCTTGTTGTTGCATACCTTGCATGTTCTTCATCTTTTAGATCTGCACCAAGTTCATCTTCATAATTGCTTTCAGTTTTGGTTGTTGTGCTTTGGAAAAAGAGAGAGAAAAAGAGTGGCAAAAAATCAAAGAAAGAAAAAAGGAGTGGCGAAAAAAAGTCAAGATAGAAAAAGAAAGTGTTGTGTAAGATCCAAAAGTTACAGCTTGGTAGAAAAATTGCAGAAGCTTGTGTGTTGTGTGCTTTCACTCTTGGTGCAAAAGTGCAGCAGATCTATCCCCATATTTTCTTGGTTTGCATCAACTTGATTTCAGGAGAAGCCCCTTTTTGTTTAACCCACCGAGCTCCACCAAAAACCGAAGCTTGTTCTTTGATCCCTGTCTTTCAATCGCTTTAACACATCCGGGAGAAGCACAATCTGATATGAACTCATAAGAACTTTGGTGAGTAAGAGGTGAGGTTGTGTGATCCCACAAAATTATCCTATTCCACTTTTGGCCTTACTTACATGGTAGGATCTAGATCGAGTGTTCATGGAGAAAACCATGGGGAAGAAGATGCCCCATTCACACGTGCTGAGTTTCTGGAATTACTGAACATGGTTCGAGAATTTCATAGGAGGCTTAATGAGCGTCTTCAAGCAGGTGGTGATGGGGTTCGACATCAACATACCCTGTTGCTCATGAAGTGCAACAAAGAAGACATGCTCGAGAGTATGGTGTTGCTACTCGTGGGCGTGTCACTAGTACTCATGAAGTGCAACAAAGAAGACATGCTCGAGGGCTTGATGTTGCCGCTTGTGGGCATGTCACTGCTCCTCAAGAAGTGCGGCAAGGAGGACATGCTCGAGGGCATGGTGTTTATTCTCATGGGTGTGACAATGCTACTCCTAAAGTGCAACAAGGATGTCATGCTCGAGGGAGAAGTTGTGGCACCCATCGGTACAACAACAACCCACCGCAATGCATGGTTGTGGTTGATGGAACGGCTCCGGTGATTCAGAGCCCATGTTCACCTAAGAGGCTCACTCCTAATGTTGGCATCTCCATCACCACTACTGTCCCAACATCCAAGAAACATGTCCCACAAATTACATGTGAGGAAGAGAGTCCACAATCCAAAATCCCACAACATGAGAGTGATAAGAAAAGCAAGCTAAGTGACTCCACCAAAAGTGAGGAAGGGTGTCTACTTTCAAAAATCCCACCACTTGAGAGTGAAAAGAAAATTGAGTTGAGTGACCCCACCAAAAGTGAGGAAGAGTGTCCACTTTCAAATATCCCACAACTTGAGAATGAAAAGAAGAATGAGTTGAGTGACTCCACCAAATGTGAGGAAGATTTTCCACTTTCCACAATTCCATATATTGAGAGTAAGAAAAGTGAGGTGAGTGAGTCCACAAAATGTGAGTATCAGATTGTTCATCATGAGATTAGAGAAATGAAAGATCTCCACCTAGATATACCACACATTGAGGGAGAGAAGATAAATGAGTTGTGTGAGTCCACAAAATGTGAGATTGAGACCATTCCACACCTCATTAGAGAGATAAGTGATCCATGACCCAATATACCACACAATAAGAGTGAGAGGATAAGTGAGTTATATGAGTCCACTAAATGTGAGGTTGAGATTTTTCAACAAAAGAATAGCGAGATGAGTGATCCACCGCCATGTGAAATTCCACCAAATGAAAAGAGAGAGGAACATTCAATGACTAACCTTTCACAAAATTCTCTTTCTTTGCAATATGTGCAGGTGCTAAAGGCATATATATCATCTCTCTTGCAATGATGGGAGGTTGAGATCCAAGAACAAATATGGAGGACATGCAGTACCACTACACAAGGTGCATGTGTGAAGATTGGTTTTCAGAAAGGCATTCAAGTAATCAATGAGGTAAAACAAAAAGGATTTTCCATTTTGATGAAGCCAGAGGTATGCACTTATGAGTTTTTTAAGCAATGACATGAAGATTAGAGAAATATTGCTTGGTACATCATCCATCCAGCAATATGATTTCCCTAATTTTGAAGAGGCAATAAAAGATCCAATAAAGTTGAACGTTGCACATGCTTATTCATCATTTTCTTTCCCTAGTTATTTTGTATTGTCCTCGTGCTATAATTTTGCAGACCAAATGAAGTTGAGGACAACTTTTCTCCTAGAGAGGAAGGCTGATAAGAACATGATGATGATGGGTTACAAATTTTCACTCCATGGAAACGTTTGCTGGAAGGAACTCCTAAGTCGAACAAAGCATCATATTGGCGTTGTCCATAAGATAGCAAAGTTGAAAATTAAAATTCTCTATATCATGAAACATTTGCATTATGATTTGGTATTGTCCTACTTTTTTTGTGTTATGACCAGGTAGAGTCGAGGACGACTCCTTTTCAAGACAGGGGGGATGATGAGGACATCTCGGTCATTGAAACAACACCAATCATCCCTGGACAAACTCCAAGTTGTGACAAAAAAATAAATGATCAGATGCAACCCAATTCGAAGGTGAAAGCTACAAATGAGGATTGCATTATTCCTTTGCATGGATATGATCTACTTCCCTTCTACTTATCTTTTGTATATCAAAGAGAGTCGGGACAACTCTTCATCAAGGGAGGAAGGATGATGAGCACATGGGAACATCATACATGACATTTCAGAAAAGTGTAGAATTTAGTTGGAAGGAATTACTAAGCCGAATCAACCAAATAAGTGACCAGGTGAATGCTAACTTAAGTTTACCTTGTAACCTTGATGACACAACTATGCTTTCATCCCCATTGTTGTTGGTTGAACTTAGGTATCACATGGAAGAAATCCAACAACCTATGAGCTCTTGAAGCAACCGGTTTGGAGGAACAAGTTTGAAGAAAACAAGTTTCAAGTGAAGCTGATGCTGTCAGATTTTATTTCTGATTTTTCGTTGTGTCACACCTATGTGGTGAAGAGACGGGGCCATAGGGGTACATCGCCAGAAGCTCCATCAAATTATCTTTACAATGCAAAAAACCTCACATCATTTGGAGTTGTGAGTCAAAACTTCTAGCCAATCTTGTGGAATGTGTCCAGGCTGTCAAGACTTCGCGAATTTTCGAGGAGCTCTCCAACAACTCCCAAAGTTGATTGCTTATTCCCCCAAGAAAACCATGCAAACCTGCTTAATTTTAAAACCATTTTCACACCTAGCTAAAGGGGTTGTCCCTACCATAAAACCCCATCTCCCCCATCCTCTAGAGAACCTTTTGTCAAAACCATTTAGCTACAAGCTTATGCAGCAAGACTGCTAGAGAGATCTGAGAGATCTTGCTACCTTTGCTCTTGTGAGTTCATTCGGATTCGCGAGAAGGAGCCTCTGGTTCCCCCTAGTTCGTTCTCTACAGTTCCGGCCGTTTTGTGTGGATTAGTCCTGGTTTGTGGTTATGCGATTGTTCGGACAGTGGGTTGGAGTTCTTGTAGCTTCGGTCAGCCATCCCCAGCGTATGGGTTGCATCCAACCTTGGCAAGTATAAAGCTAGTTATCCCCGGCTGCTTGTAGCTAGTTATCCCTCCCGATTCGATCCTACGATGTGAAGATCGGGCCACCCTCGGGCGTGAACTCGTTCATCGGGTTCTCACCTATCACCATTGTTGGTAACAACCTTGTTAATATTCAGTTCTTACTAGCACTGGAATGGTTGTAGCCATGGTCATCATTGCATCAAAATTCCTGGAGTGGCATACTTGTTTCCCACTCCTATGTCTAACTGTTTCTCCATAGAAAATGGACAACTACGTTATGTGCCACAGGAAGGAGATGCAACTTTTGACCAAGAAGGCCCCGAACCTAAATAAGTAGATGAAGAACTCGCCACCAGCAAGGAGGAGGAGTAGCCACAATAAGAAGCCTACACCACCTACACGGACCTCTACATTTTCCAGGGCTCCAAATGATATGAGGAGCCTCTCCGCGTCCCTTCGAGACATGTCCGCCTACATGACTACTAGCTTCTCCAACTAGAGCCAAGGATGGGCTCCTGACCAACCGCCACAATGATCCCGCTGGTTTGGGCTTGCTAAAGCTTAAGCTTGGGGGATGTCACTACCACGTCTACATCAAGATGTGGTAGTATTATTTGAATAAATTTTAATAAGGTTGTACTTCAGCTCATTTAGCTTCGAAACACTCGTGTTGGTTTGTTCCAACACTTTGCTTTTTTATTTTATTTTTGCCCCTTGGAGTTTGTTTGCATTCTTGTCTATATTTCATAGGAGTTGATATACGCCGGACAATGAGGAACGCAAGCATAAGGAAGAGAAGTGTCTAAATTCATGACCGTGAAGGTATGTCCTAGGACTCCCGTCTTTTGCACTTGAAATACTTAGAGAGTCCTGATAATTAAAACAAAGGTTTTGTTATAGTAGGTGAAATAATTTTTGGACTTTGTTCTATTTAATCTAGATGATCGATGCACATGAGAATAACTAAGAATAACCATGCATAGGAGAAAGCCTTCAAAGACTTGGGTGTTGAGAAAACTTGTAGAGAAGATGATGTTATAAATGCTCAACCCCATAGTGTTAATTTTAACAGACTTGATAACACTACTGTATTAAATTTTCTAGAGGAACTTAGTTGAAGGGTGAACAAGGTTATGCCAAAAATATGTGTTTATCTCTTACATGGTGCTTCAGCTTCTCACTGGTGCTATGGCCCTGCTACTATATGCACGTGTACGTGTGTAATTGTGGCTTCGTCACCTTTCTTGATGTTATGCTGAGAACTCCGCTAGCCAATGAACGATCCACCAGAGTTTCGGCTTGGATTTCAGCTATGAGTTTGTTACCGTGCGTACTGGCAACACTACAATCAAATATTATTCAGCTTTCTCTTGAATGTGTGTATGTGGTAAATACCAAGAACTGATCACAAGAGCTCGAAAGAGACATATACCAAGATCCTTAGTTCACAAAATTAAGCCATAATGAAATTCTATGCATGATCATTTATTTGGCATAATCCCTTCATGTGACAACCAAAGTTTCAGCAAACAGTTATTTAAACAAAGTGCTTGAGAGCCTTGAGGATGAGACATTTGCGGGTATGTTTATGAGCAATCTAGCATCATGTTTATCTTTACATACCTTTCACTCCCTAATTTATGTTTTGATGGCTCTATCTAAAGAAAAACTCTTCTGCGCATTCCCGGCAAGCAAGTGTTGCCTAGAGGAAATAGAATTGAGTGTTGCAAAGTTGTTTTATCTAGTACATCAAAAACTTGAGTTGATTATATTTGCTTAACTAACACTTGTATAATAACCATGCCACCTCTACAGCTATGCTAAGTTTTCATGTCAAGAAGCAGAGGGCTATCTAGGCGTACCGATCGTAAGTGAACCAAAATCTTCTCGTTATTTTGGTTTAAACAACTGAGTTCCTTATGATTCGGATTTCTCTCTATGTTGCTCGAGGACAATCAAGTTTAAGCTTGGGGGATTTGATGAGTGATATTTTTACACTCCTCTACACTTTGCTTAAATTGAGATATTTGAATTAAACCAAGATATTTGCTCCGATATTGCCAAAAATGACTAATGAATGCATAGGATTCCAAAAATCCTCTCTTTATTGTGTTTCCGTAGGAAATGGGCTAAATATGGATGAAACCAAGTGGGAAAATGGAAAGGAGTGAAGGATGAGATAGAAGAAATCAGGAGGAGGCGCACGTAAAGCCACCGAGCAAAAGACGGTGTTCCATGCGCCCGCGACCACTCGCATCAGCGGTCGTATGGCATGGAAACCGAGGCCTCTCGTCCACCTGAACAAGTTCTACTAAGGGGTCGAGGCCGAAATGTCAATGAAACATCTGCTAGCGAAGCTAGAACAGAGTCATCCTCATCCATCTCCATCAACCCTAGGCGCCGCTATTTCCATCTCCATAGCCACCATCACCACCATACACTATTAGGGAAAACCTTATACACAGAACTTTAGCAGTAGCGCGTGTTAAAAAAGCACGCTAGTGCTAAGTAGCAGTAGCGCATTGGCGTAAACAGCGCTACAGATAAATTTGTAGCAGTAGTGCGCCTGAAGATAAAAGCGCTACTACTAAAATTCCCATTGTTTAGCCGATAGGATACACATAATAGTAGCGATCTACGGCGAACAGCGCTACCGCTACTTGCTTTGTAGCAGCGCATTTACGCAGAAAGGCGCTACTTCTAAAGGAAATAAAATTAAATGGAAAGCAAACAGAAAAAGTAAATGAAAATGAAAGAAATAGAAAAAGGAGAAAGGAAAAAAATAGAATGTAAAGAAAAAATGAAAAGGGGGGGAAAGAGAAAGGAATAGCAGTAGCGCATATCCAGGAACGCGCTATAGCTAACTTAGCAGCAGCGCACTTCCTTGAACGCGCTACCGCTACTTTTGACTTAACCGCGTGGTTCATTCTTCCCCACGGCAACTTCTCCCAAATCCCAACTCCTCCGTTGTCGCCGCCGCCATCGCCCGTCGGCCGCCACACGCTCTCCCATCGCTCTCGGCACACCCTCGACGCCGCCCCCGACCCCGACCTCGACGCCGCGTGCCCGAGCCCCGACCCCAACCTCGACGCCGCATGCCCCTCCCTCGCCACAGGCACCCGAGGTGAGCACGCCTACTCCTCCCCCTCCCCTACCTCTACCTAGGGTTCTTCAAATTTTAATTGCATCAAATTAGTTACGGTTCATCTTATGGGTGGAAACGAATCGGGTGCGGATCGGATAGTGCACTTAGCACTTCCGTTTTCATATTTACAAAACAAATACGAATGCGAATACAGATGTTATCGGATACGGATGCGGAACGGATGGATACGAATAATAGCGACATATTGCTTAAATGTATTAGTCAATAGTTATGTGACATGAAGTATTCAACTTGTGACATACAATAAGTCAATGATAAATAGGTTTATGAATAAACACTATTGTAATGCATAATTATTTCCAAGATTAATCATAAAATGAGTAAAATTTGACCACTTGTCTGACTTTTAAGTTGGATAATTGGAATACCCGATCGAATACGAATATCGGATATTTCGGATTATCCGCTACCACTTTCGACCCCTAGATTCATCAAATTAGATGGTAATTAGGGCAGTAGTTCCTAGGTACTAATTAGTTAGTAAGAGCTAGGTACTAATTAGGTACTAGTTTATTTTTATTTGTAGTAAGTTTATTTTTAGCAAGAACTAGTTGAATTAATAGAACTAGTTGAACATGTCACATTTGTTGTTATTTTTAGTTAAAGCAATTATTCCCGCATCGACGTCGACGATGATGCCTATACCGCATCCTCGTCCTCGACTCGGCGGAGGACACCTGCTTGACCAGATGGGACATGTTCGGGACTGGGCTCCGTCGGGCTGGTACTGGGAGGCGCTACCTACCGGGGAGCGCAGCTTGGTGAGGAGTCAGCCCATCATTGACCCGAACCTTCTTTGGTGGGCCAGTGACAGTCCAGAGGCTTGAGGACCCCACAGAGGTGGTACGTCACCGTGTCAGCGAGGAGGATGCGCACGTCTGTCGCTACTTGGTTGTGTTGGAGCACAGGTTCTCCAGGGATTTCACTGGAGCTATGATCCTGTGATGGTTCCTTCTCTTTGGGTGTCCACCGCCCGCGCCGATACCCGTCGTTCGCTAGGGTTTTAGTTGTATTAGTGATGTTATATGTATGATATTATTCGGGATGTATTAGTGATAATATTCGACGATGTACAGATGCAAGAGATGATTTACTTTTGCTTATTGAATGCATGCTAATTTGAATACTTATTTATTTTACGATTTGGTTTTGCTTATTGAATGCTCATGTCAATATGAGTCCTATAAGATATTTTGAAATGTATATCTTGTGTTGCTCAAATAGGATATGTGCTTGCCCAAGTGGCCGGTCATGTTTGCAGGTTACACCTTCGAGTGGCCTATGTTTTGTCGGAGTGTTGATTCATTTCCGTTCCGGTAAATTTCAGACGCTTGATATGTCCTATTTTAGCAAAGGTCATGCCAGATTTTTCTGTGAATTTTGGCATGACTTGTGCCAGAATATGTAGGAAATATCGAGTGCCCTGGATTTGTGTGTTGAGTATCTTGGTAGTTGCCTTTGATCGATTTTCAATTAATGTTTCAACTACGAACATAGGAAATGTCTGACGATGAAAAGGATTCTGTATTTGCGAATACTGCAAAGACGAGCGCGGCCTGCGTGACATAATCTTCATAGATGATGATAGGCGCTTCAGCATCAAGCTGGACGATAACTTCGAAGTGGATACAGTAAGTCACAACGATAAGTCTTTTTTCGTAATTAATCATGACATCTGCTTCATTTGCTTCAACTTATAATTTAAATTTTTTACTAATCTACTAGTGTATCCCCTGCCATTCAAGAGTTTTTGTCTTGGATAAGATAGGTTTCAGTCCTATGAAAAATATTATGGAGGTAAAGAGAGTTTACTTGAAGACCGAGCATGGTTATACTTTCGACGCAAAATTATACAACGTAGACACCTACACCTATTTTGAATGCAAAACTTGGCCAGCACTATGCAAGACTTATGCATTTGAGCCTGATATGGTATCACCTTTGATATTCGTCCGAAAGATGATATTGAAGGTAATATCGACATCTGGGTCGATGTGCAGATGCCTCCAGTTATACCATTATGTGAGTTTCTCAACCATATTTATGTCTTCGATATTGTTTATTCAAAAATAGTTGACAACTAATTTCTATTGACAGCTTATTTCCATTCAAGAAAACATGTCCGGCGCTTGGTAGACATGACCGTACACTGTCCCGGGGCTGAACTAAACTGCAAGGAGATAGATCATTATGTTTCATGGCTTGAGGATCTTCGTACTGTCAAGACAAATTATTTTCCTGGACTTAAAAATCATAGTACTCAAAACGTGCAACCAATAGTGTTCGTATTGAACTACGGTCACATCTATTTAGGAAAGATGGTAAAAAATTACTATTTGCCCTTAGTGCATCTTTTGCATACATTATTTTTTAAGCTAAACTTCATTGCTAAGTATGTTACTATACATGTTCTTCAACAGGGACTCCCGATGAATGTTGTGCCTCATTGGATCGAGACTAAAGATCGCATGAGAATGGTTAGCTTACGACCAAGACATCCTACAATGCACTTTAGTGCATTCAGGATTTCTAAAAGCAAGGAATGCTTAAAAGTGAAAGACTGGAGCAAAATTGTGAACGATCGCAGAGAAGTACTAGGGGGCAGCAATCAGAAGCGCAGTCCATGATTAGGAGACAGGTTCATCTGCATGCTCCAACATGATGAAGCAGGAGTGCTACACATGTTTTATGCTATTTTACCCGAGAGAGAGCAGTAGGAGTGATTAGCTAGCTAGAAATAAGTTTGAAGATGATGGTGTGCTACACTATGACTATGATGATTAAATAGCTAGTGTTGGTGGTAATGACTATGATGATTATTATTAGCTAGTGTTGGTGGTGATTAGATAGCTAGCACAGCTAGTGTCGGTGGTGATTAGCTAGCTAGAATGAGTTTGAAGATGATGATGTGCTACACTATGACTATGATGATTAAATAGCTATTGTTGGTGGTAGTGACTATGATGATGATTAAATAGCTTGTGTTGGCGGATTAGATTCAAGTGGAGGCAACATGTGGTGCACATTGAAAGTACTACTAGTCCAAATTAGATCAAGTTTGGATTAGTAGTATACTTTTGACATGCACCACATGTTGCCTCCACTTGAACCTAATCCACCTTCATTTGACACACTGTTATGGACATAATGATATAAACCTCATAATTGGTATTGTACCAAAATTTGTATAACGGCGTATAAATACACTAAAAATAAAAAAATAAAAAAAAGAATACTAGTAGCTATGGGGAGTAAACATGCTGCTGCTAGCTAGATTAGCAGTAGCGTGGGAGTGAACACACGCTGCGGCTATATGTGTTAGCAGTAGCGTGTGTCGAGCGCGCTACTGCTAAGTAATAGTTGTAGCGCCTTACTGGTAGCGCGATATCCCGCGCTACTACTAGGGCTTTCCCTAGTAGTGATAGTTCTTCTACTAGATCATACCTGCAATCGTGCCTCGCACAAGACATTCATTGTAAGATATATTATCAATCAATCTCCATGATGTATTCTTTGTGTGATCTGACCTCCATGTTTTAGTAGTTTGGTAAGGTATGGGTTGAGGCAAGAGCCTTGCAACCCTCTGTATTGTTGTGGGGATCAATGAAAGTGCTTTGAATTAACGTCCCGTATGTGTGAAATAAAATTGTTCCATAGATATCTCTTGTCTCATCTGCGTTCTTCATCCCTGCAGTTACCCAGGATCATGGAGAGTGAGCCATGGAGAGACTAAGGGCAAGGAGACCGTGAAGTGTTATTCTGAATGCCAGTGACAGAAGGGTTTAGTACGGTAACACGGATCCTATCTCTGGGGCTTCAAGAGGTGTAGTCATTAAACGCCCAAAGCTCTTTTCTCATTATTGCCATCTTAATTACCGAGGGAACCCCGCAAGATAGATATGGCCTTCGGTTGGATAAATGATTCTTGATGTAGGGCGCGTGTCGTTCAATATATTATTGGGACACATCCCCCACTTTGGTTCGTAACAAGCACATCTTGATGGGTGACTTCCAATGCACAAATTAAGATCATATTTAGTCCTAGCACAAATACATGGTTGTAAGCATTAAGATCTCATACCCGTACCTATTTTTATTATAATTGTTCAACTCAAGGTTGTTTGATTTTGATCCGGTCAAAAGCTAGAATTATTTCTTTAACAAAATCTTGCTAGAGACCCTGGCTTAAAGGGGGGCCTTCCTCCCGTGGGTTCGATAACTCAGGGTCACCTCTGGGGAAATAGGTGAGAATACTTTCTGCTCCATTTTCGGATCAGTAAAGAAAGTAATCAATATGAAGTAGAGTCGTTCAGACATCACCACTAGATAATCACATCATATCACAATATTAATAGCATTAAGGTTGATCCCATGTCCTCAAGAACATAACGGACTACTCCAAACACATCATATGGATCATGATTAGTGGAGTATGAATAACAATCTGAACATATGAATCTTTCACCAATAAAACTTCTAAGCATCAACTACAAGGAGTAATCAATAGCAAAAACTATACACAAAAAAGGATCTCAGATAAAAGTTCATAGAATAGAAGCTAGGATTGAGGGAGTTGATGGACATGTCGGTGTTAATGAAGGCGTTGATGAAGATGATGATCCCAATGATGATCAGTGTGTTGGTGATGACAATGACTTTGAATTTCCTCTCCCATAGGGATGGATCTTCGGCAAAATCAGCTTGTCGAAGGGCAAAAGCGCTCTGCTTTGTAGCGAAGGTGGAAAAATCCTATAAAATCCCCGAGCAGTTTTTAGGTCAAGGGAAAAATATAGGCAGAACGGCGTCAAGAGGCGGTGGCCAAGGCTCCCACACAACCTAGGGGCGCGTGGACAGGACGCTTGGCCCCCCCTGCGACCCTCTCTAGCCCATCTTCTAGCTCCAGGCTTCTTTCGGCCGAAAAGAATTTCTATAATTTTCTTCAAAATTTTGTGGCTCCATAAAATTACTTTTCTTCTAATATTTTTTGGGCTCTGTTTCATGTTGTCTGGTAATTTTCCTGATAATTTTCATCTCTGTGTGCTGCATGCAATATGAAGGGAAAAAGGCATTGCAATTGAGCAATAATGTGAAAAATATCATTTGTAAAGAGTGAACTTACAAAAAGTGTTGATGCAAAATGGACTTATGAAGCCCCTAGGGCTGACTGCACCAAGGAGGAGGATCCTCTCAGGATCCTTTCCTTCCCCACACTCCAAGTTCGTTGCAACCCAAGTAATAAAGGGGGCACAACATTATGGGGCAATGTGGTCGTTGCGCCTTGGTCCAACCAAGAAGGCAACCCATTAGGACCACCTCCAAAACTTTCCAGAACCTTCACAGACCTTCCAGGACATTCCCGGTATTGCTGAAACTCTTCTAGGACCTCCTGAACATTCTGGTTCCATCCAAAACATTTCCAATGCATTTCTCTCTTACTCCTAACACCTCCTAGTCCTCTATCAACCCGTTAACCATGTACCCTGAAGGTGCGTTAATATGTGGACAGACCCGAAACACCTTCCGGTCAATAATCAACTCTGGAATCTGGACGCCCATAATGATTCCCATATACACACGAAGATATTTATCGAGCAAATAATTTTTGCATACACAATTCCCTTTGCTTTGCAATACATAACAAAATCCGAGGCGAGACTTTTGTCGTTATCCTTGTGAAGCAACAACTTGATCTCAATACCAAATTATCCGTGTTATCATTTTTTTTCTTTTCCGTATTCTGGTATCCCCGTGATCATATCACACTCGTGTCTTGCCACGCTATGATCGATACCATAATACTGAGTCCATCATCCCATTCTTGAACTATCGAGTCCCTTGAAATACTTTTTTTATGTACCTGAAAATTACCGTTGTAATCACCTAGTATGAGTAACGTTTGAGAACCACAAAGTAACCATTCGGCATGAAGGTCCACACCATTCTCATGGTCTAAATATATGGATATACGTTAACACTTGATATGGTAATAATGATAACGAAGTGACGATGAGATCTCACAATATTATCATAAGTTGGGTCTGTCCTACACCATTCTTCTGTTAACAATCTTCTTCCATTGTTTCTAGCATCCTTGTTACTTTGCAATACCCTGTGATAAGGAAAAGAGGATCAGCATGCAACACATGATCTAGTCTTAGAGGCGAGACGAGGGAACTATCCGGTGTTTATGTTTCCACCCATGCAACTGAGTTTTCCTCCCAACTCATATTCAAGAGCCATTGCAATTATAACACAAAAATATAAACATTAATTACAAATGTGGAAATAATAATACTTTATTATTGCACCTAGGGAATATCTCCAAAAAGTAACTTGATAGGGTGTAGCAATCGCGACGTACACGTGTAAGAAAGGAGTTGCGGAGGTAGGCAAAATTTGTCCTCCACGAACCATGGTTTGGGAAATTCTTTGACTGAATGGGTTATTGTACTCTTCATCTCCTGGTGGCACGTTGATGTGCTCTAGGACATGCCGATTCGCCGAAATCGGCGACGGCACCCCTTCTCCAGATTGTTCTGTTCATCGAGCTACAACTGCTCTTGTTGGGCAGGCTGACTCCGTGTGCGACACAGTAGTTCTTCGTCCCATTTGAGAGCACACAACTACACCCACAACAGGGAAAATGAGTCGGAGAGAGTCCCATTAGTGTATCCACAATTCCTCCCGATCGGTAGATTCGGCGAGGCCGTGATGGTCGATGGGAAGGGTGGTGGTGGTAGTGGTTGATGGCAGTGGTGGAGAGGGGCCTGGACATCCATTCTGAATGGTGGGTTCTAGAGAGAGTAAATGCATAAGTTTGCTCGGTTCCTCAAATTTATGCAGAAGTTAGAGCATGCTTGATACGTTTTAGTCCCATGACTAAAAGTAGTGGGACTAAAACTTGCTAGTCTCACCCATGTTTGGATCCAAATACTAAAGAGACTAAAATCTAGTTATTGAGCATTTATTATCCTCCAAACCCTCCAATCCAGAACTAAGGAGAGGAATTAAATGAGGAGAGAGAGAGCTAATACATATTTTAGTAGGTTTTCCATGACTAAAAGATTTTAGCCTCAAGACTAGTCCTAGCCTCTCTTTAGTCAGGGGTGCTTGGAACTTTAGCCTCTAAAAGAGACTATTTTTAGTCAGACTAAAAATAGTCCCTTGTATCCAAGCACCCTCTTAGTTATTTTGGGGGGAGGAAGAATCTTTTGAGTAGTTATCGGAATTTAAGGAAAGGGCTAGAGATGTTTTAAGTTTGCCTTGTGAGCATCCTATAGTTCTAGGCCACACAACAAATATATGTGATTTCAAGTAAATGAACAACCATGGCATGACATAACTTTAAAAACGCCCTCAATCCAAACTGAATCTTAATGTGTAGGGTGTACCAACTTCTCTTTTTTTGCAGGAGGAAATGAGTTTTATTCCACAGTGATAGAGTTACAGTCAAGAGGAAATAGTTTCTCAGTAAAAGGTGCATGAATCTATGCTCCTCATCCATATAATGTAAAAAAACATGAACTCCTTGGTGATTATTACTAAGGGAAAAAGTTACCATGTGCTTATTTCTAATGCCAACCCAACTCATCTGCTAAAAGCTTGAAAAGGAGTCTTTTCAACATATTCGGACCGTTGGCACACACAAATTTCAAAACCCATTTCAAACAAGAAACGTACCTCATACCAAACCTCCCATAACGGTCGATCTATGCGCGAGCCTAAACCGTTTCGAAGCGCGCTCCGTATGGGGGGAAATGGCACGCCGATGCTGCCCAAAGAGGAGAGACCGAGGAAGAAGAAGAGACAGGTCATGTTTCACCCAGCAACAAGCAAGCACCAAGGCAGCCGAGGAGGGATGGAAAACAAGACGAATGCAGAGTGTGTTGTGCATGCAGCCTCAGCCAAGCGTTGGGTTGCCACGCAAGGGGTTGAGGGTGACGCCGGGGCAAAAGCGAGATGGTGGAGCGAATCAAAAACCGCACCCCTGAGGCCACAAACCCAACTTGTGGCTCTCTGCCCGCGCCCGTGGGCCCCACCCCCCTTTCTTCCTCCTTAAAACTGGACTATCCCCAATCCCATCCACCCTCAGCAGCTCCAGCAACCCGCGAGCCAAAAATCTCTCCTCCGATCGCGCCATACCTCGCCGCCTACTGCTCGTTGTCCGCGAGCGAGCGTAGCACGGTAGGGAGTAGCTGGCCTGGTCCAAGAAAAATCCAAACACAGAGCAGAGGAGCACACAGCCTCGAGGAAGGAAGAAACAGAGCGGCTTTGCTGCTTGGGAGGTGGCCGGCGAGAGAGATGGGGCAGCTCAGGGCGGCAGCGGGAGCCGGCGGAGACTGCCTGATCAAGCTGTTCGGGAAGACCATCCCCGTGCCGGACGCCGGCGCCGGAGACGTCCACAAGGTTGGTGCTCGTCCACTCCTCCTCCTCCTCCTCCTCCTCCTCCTTTGTGTTCTTGTGTGTCGCTTGGAGGTCAGGTGATCTGGTCTGCCTATAGAATCTCGGGATTGGGAATTTTGATTGGTTTACTGAGCCTAGGAAAAAGAAGAAGTCATTTTTGAAGCCTGTTTTCTTTGGCTTTGGAGTTGATCATGGCGAGGAGTCGTATTTGGTTTACTCATCAGGTGTTAAAGCACGGAGTTCCCTGCCTATTTTGGGAGGTAGCATCATCTGTTAAGCGTTAGGGAGGCAGGTTTAGCTCCCATTAGCAAGAGAATTTCGCCTTTGCTGCTCTCTAATAGCAGCAGTTTTTAGTACTACATACATGATCTAGTTGTCTGAACATCTGGACTTTAGAAAGAAAGGCCTTTGCCTCTTTTAATAGGTCGTTTTCGCGTGCTTCCAAGGATTTTGCTGAAAGCAGCTACTACTATGTGGTGCCGTAACCTACAAGAGCATCAGATGCATCCGACTCTGGTGTAGTTCATCCACTGCAAATTAAAGCACCATAGCTTCTTTTCACTAACGGATGAGAATCGAAACATGAATAAACTTTGTCAAATTTTACACTTGGGCATGGGGGAAAGCATGTGCAGTCACAGGTCAATGACCCGGATATTACACCGTGTGTGTGGACCTCTAATTCACGACAAAATTATTGCAAAGTTAGACTACATGTATACAAAGAAACTCATCACATGTTCTGAATGTTTACAGGACCTTCAGCACAGAGGCAGCACCACGGCTGAACCAAAGGTGCAAGAAATCGCCCCTCAGGACTCCACGGGCTCGCCTCAGCAGCCGGAGGTTGTGGACGTCGAGGATCCATCTGCTGCCAAGAACTCAGCAGCAGATCAACAAGACGAAGAACAGGGGGACACGGCCAACCAGAAGGAGAAGCTCAAGAAGCCTGACAAGATCCTGCCCTGCCCACGCTGTAGCAGCATGGACACCAAGTTCTGCTACTACAACAACTACAACATCAACCAGCCGCGCCACTTCTGCAAGAACTGCCAGAGGTACTGGACGGCCGGAGGCGCCATGCGCAACGTGCCCGTCGGCGCAGGCCGCCGCAAGAGCAAGAGCATATCGGCCGCCTCCCACTTCCTTCAGAGGATAAGGGCCGCTCTGCCCGGTGATCCTCTCTGCACCCCAGTCAACACCAATGGCACGGTGCTCAGCTTCGGCTCCAATGCGTCCACCTTAGACGTCTCAGAACAGATGAAGCACATAAAGGAGCTCAACTCAGTAACCCGGACCGAGAACACCGATGCCCCGTCAGTAGGGTCTTCTGCTGAAGGATGGGCAAAGGGAGAAGAGTCGAGCCAAATGAACTCGAGGGAGAGAGTTGCAGCAGAGAGATCCGCAAATTGTGCGCAGCATCCATGCATGAACGGGGCAGCCATGTGGCCATTCAGTTGTGCACCGTCACCTGCCTATTTCGCCTCAAACGTAGCAATTCCATTCTATCCAGCTGCTGCTGCTGCCTACTGGGGCTGCATGGTTCCGGGAGCCTGGAACACTCCATGGCAGCCACAGCCACAGCCGCAGCCGCAGCCGCAGTGTCAATCTAGCTCACTACCTAGTGCTGCTTCTCCGGTATCGACAATGTCCAGTTGCTTCCAATCCCGAAAGCATCCTAGAGATGGTGACGAGGAAAGAGATACCAAGGGTAATGGCAAGGTGTGGGTGCCCAAGACGATCCGGATCGATGACGTAGATGAGGTAGCCAGGAGTTCTATCTGGTCACTTATTGGGATCAAGGGTGACAAGGTGGAGAAGGATGATGGCAAAGGGTGTAAGCTTGCAAGGGTTTTTGATCCAAAGGATGAGGCAAAGATGTCAAGCCACAGAGGTAACAATAGCCTGCCATTCTTGAAGGGGAACCCAGCTGCACTGTCGCGCTCAGTGAACTTCCAAGAGAGATCTTGAGCACCATCTGGAAATTCTTCATGCTGCCTTCTGCTACTATAAAACCATGTAGCATGATACAGCTGAAATTTTGTACATTAGATAATTGCATACTAGATAAGAGACATGGAGTGTTCAACATAGCTATAAGCAGATCCTGTAACTGTAGCTGTACTAGGTAACTTGTAGATAGCTATTTGGGTTGGGGAAGATTGGGAGCAGAAGTTCCTGTATCTGTAGATAAATATGATATATTGATTGGAATGTTTGGCAGGGCTACCTTTGCACGATAGCACCGAAACAATTGGTAGCTGTCTGATCCCATTGTATAACAAAGATGAGTCCACTGCATCCTTAGAAATGTGATACTATGTGCATATCTCCAGCTTGTTTCCATTTGTCTATTTCTTTCTAATGTAACAATTTGCACAGATAGCAGAAACAGTATCTGATGTATTTGTTCGTTTCTCCCTTTCTTTTTCTTTGTTTTCTCATCCTTATAGTTGAGATAATTGGGTTATGAAAGTGATGCAAAAAGTGGAGGAAGGCATGGAAGAAGGAAAAAAAGTGATAGACAACTACTGGATGACCCACTAACCTTAAATGTGATACCTAATATATTATCTCCTTCACACATACTGCAAGCTGTCCTGCATAAAGAAAACCAATAAGTAAAGATGAGCACAAAGAAAATCTTCAAGTCCATGCATGGTCTCATATGAATATCGTGTTTTTTTCATGGTCATATGAATATCTCAGAGGCGTACTTCAGTAGATCAACATTTTATCATGTGATAAGTAACATCAGGAGCTGACAAAAAAGTAATGTCTGAAAGTTGTGCCATCGTATCAACAAAGATACCAGTAGTCCTACAAATAAACAGAGTGTGGGCGGCGGGTATAGTCGTATAGACTGGTAGATAACACTAAACAGAATTTTCTATCTGTTAGGTAACATCCTACCTTTCAATGTCTCAACAACATGCATTATTGCCCCCATTCATTCTGCTTTTCAGTCATTGGCATCTGGCAGTGCCACTTCCACTTACACCATCGTCAACCAGTTTGACCTTTAATAGGCCACATGTTTGACCTTCTATGATCTATCAAACTTCCAATATAATGGTCATCTGATTGCTGGTCAATGGTTATCAGAACACACACAAAATGTGCAGCCCCCTCCCTCCTCTAAGGCAAAGACACACCCAAAATAAAACATACTACGGTAAGAAGAGAAGCATAAAGCTTTTCCAACAAAGCATGCCTCTGATTATCAATATTATTGACTCCTTTTTTGCTCTTTCAGCAGTCTTCTGATGATGAGAACACAGGTTTAGTATGATGTGCTAAAAATAAGTCTATTTTGCTGCATACTTAACAGGAAATCAACCGTATTTCCTCAAGTATGGGGGCGCAGTGGCCACCATGTCTATCCTTGGGACTTTCGGCCACGTTATGAAAGAAGTGATGCAATACTTTAAATAAAAGAGTTAAAGGTCAAACACAACAAGCAGTAGTCACTTTTTTATAGCACCAGTTGCCTTTTGGTGTCTTCACATAATTGGCAGCTAAAACCTTAAGGATGCAAACTTTACCAAACTTTTGTAGCGCACTTTCCCATCAAAGGCGCATAACAGAAAAGCTGCACTAGAGTGCTAAAGTGGACAACACTGTTCACTAGGAGAATAACTACTTTCAAGTCCTCAGTCTACACTAAGTATTTAACAAATTCATCATACTTGCTTTGAACACTATTTGTATGTGAAGACAAGCTTAATACCAAAATAAAATAAAATGGAAAGATATACGATAGTGGGATTTCAAACATACCCACCATAGACACGGTTACAGCACTGAGCATGTCATGCACAGAGCATGAAAGAAAGTAAGCATACAAGCAAGCTGATCTCTCGAGTGTTTGACTACCACGGAACACCTAGAACATGCAATTTGTAAATATTTAAATTTCAGGCCTATCTATGCATGAATAAGAAAAGAGAAATGAACAGAAACAGTAAGGTTTGGCTTACTATTACTCTATTAGTATGTATCATCACTCCTATAGTTCCTCTAGATCTGGAGCATCAGACGGTCTGTATCCTTATGCTATCAATTTAGCAAGCTACAGGTGAAACTTTTGGGGATAATCTGGCAGCATACTTCTTTCCAAATATAAACAAAAACTAGCAAGATTCGGATGTAATAAATTTTAAACAGTGAAATACAGTATGCATGTGGCATGGTGCTCTTAAAAGAAGATACACGTATCAAGGATGGTGGGTTGGTGACTTCTGATGAAGTGATTTAGCATATCAACAACAATCAATAAACCTACGAACATAAATATGCCATGATCACTGGACAATCTTAACATGTGAAGCGCAGATCTATTTACAGTTTTAGACTACTAAAAAATTCACGTTAACGCAACATTTTGTCTATTTCAAACTGTAGAAAACATGCAGGGAATTGCACTAAAATTCCAACTCAGACACTGAAGTTAATTATACTCAGGTTTGAGATTTCAGAAGCAGTATAAGAATGTAGAAAAAAGTTTCAGGAAGTACTGCAAAAAATCCCAAGACAGCCAGTCATTGTCGCTTCAGTGGCATCACCATGCCTTGGATCTGGATATTGCATCATTCGTGGGTTGCGAACCAAGATCATACATCTGCATGTCTCCACATCCACTCATATATCTGTGGATACAAATGTCAGATCAATCAATTCACATGGAAAGATTGCATTATCTGTGCAAAATCCTGTATACGGTGACCACACTTTCGAACTGGGGCATTCAACACAAAAAAGTAAAAGCCCTGAATCAGGATTCAGTATCTTTGCCCATCATCCTGGCGTCCCTGCCAAGTGCAGCTAAGATGACACAGCTCACGTAAGTCACACAGCTCATCCTGATAGTCAATCCTCTAGATTGTGGACAAAAGAATGCACAAAGCTTCTCAATACATGATAACCTTAATTCGGTATTTTACAAAAACAAGTCACCATAAGTCTATAAGTATATACAATAGCGTATGGGTTGGTTGTATCAGTTTTCGCCCTGTTTTCCTTAAATTAACCGGGCAACTCTCTTCTTCTTAATTAATAGACGAGGCAAATATTTTGCCTCCATTTCAACAATAAAATAAAATAGAACAAACAAAATTCAGGTCAGTCAGTAGATTATCTGGATCACAACAATAAATCAAATTGAACATTCTTCCTATGGCTTTTACTTGCATTACTATTTCCAGATAAATTGTATGATTGTAAAATTGCCATGATAAAGAAATGGAGTAACAAAAGATATACTCCGTATTGAACACAACAGATATCGGGCTGCAAAATAGCAGATTCTTTTTCCTCAGATAATTCACGCAAAGTGTCAAATTACAGACAAATAACTGATAATATTTGACACAGCCGTCAACCAAGCTTCCTCTTCACAGATTCGAGACAAATGCTCAAAGCTGGTTAACATCACATCAGATATGTTCATTTCTTCATTGGATTTTGCAGCCCCCTGAATCTGGCCCTCGTCGAACATTCCCAAAGGCAGAGAGTTCAAAAAGATCCATATCACGTCCTGAGGAAATCAGACAGAGTTACTTAGCAAGTTGGGTGTCTGAATAAATTTTGTGCTCAGTGACTGCTTCACTAAAGGCAGCAGGCTCATTCAAGGTAGACATTACTTACCTGAAACCCGACAATATGCGCTTCTCTGTGCTAGTTCAGACTTGGATATCTCAGTATTGTTCCCTTTAGATCGATTCACAGTAGCCTACAAGTACGAATTGATATATCAGTTATGCTCTATAGAATAAACTGATTCGCATCACAGTAATGACTAATATACTGGTGACTACTTCAGCGGATCTGTGGCTGAAGAAAGTAGCACCCATGCACAAACAATGTGCGAGAAGGTAGGCATAAAATATGAAGTTTGGTTCTCTCACTTGCCTATGAGGATAAACAGAATAGCCAGCTGGACCACTGGACCATGGTAGTATCCACTATCTTGCTCTAGACATAGCACATTTTCAGGAAAACAACAGACTGGAGTGGCCAAACAGGGATCTGTGGCTACTAGCGACTACTTTGAAAGATCTGTGTCTGAAGAAAGTAGCACGCATGCACAAACAATATGCAAACAGGTAGGCATAAAATAGGAAGTTTGGTTCTCTCGGTTGCCTATAAGCATAAACAGAAACAGTCTGCTGGACCATAGTGGTATCCATTATCTTTCTCTAGACATAACCAGCATGAGAGTATCCATTATCTTGCTCGAGGCATAGTACATTTTCGGGTAGACAACAGAGACTGGAGTGATCAAACATGGAATCTGTACCTGCAAAACCTGGCAGTTCTCCAATGTGCTCTTCCCGCCCTGTCAATTGAAAAGCGTCAGTGATACAACAAGTTCAGGAAACAAAAACGTGTGAGTGGGCAAAAGCACTACGGAAATTCATCAGATGTATCAAGCAAATAGCAAGCGAAGCTTCTTAATTGGGACCTTGGAATAGGGCACGATGTGGTCGTAGTCGTGGCAGAGGCAGCCGGGGCAGCCAACGAGCTTGCGGAAGACGATGTTGCCGAGCGCGTCGCGGCGCCACCTCTCCGGGTCGCGCCCAGGCACCTTCTCGGCCTTCTCCCAGCACTGCTGCTTCACCGCGTGCGGGAAGCTCCGGGGCTCCGACGCGGACGGCGTGTAGAGCAGCTCGTCCAGGTTGGCGACGGCGGAGGCGGAGGTGGAGGAGCGGGGGGAAGTCGGCCGGGCCGTGGCACCGAAGGACTGCGGCGGCGGCGGAGACGGGTGGTCGGCGCGGCGCCGGCGCATCGGCTTCCGGCCCACCATTATCTTCCTATCTGGAGGAGGATTCGGTTTCCGGGGTTTATTTTGAGCCGTTGATTTCCGAGATACTTCGAGGTAGGGCCTCTCCTGAAAAGATGGGAACAGCTCGAGCAAAGGGTCTGCTCGCACTATCCAGATTTTTATTTGGAGATTTTTCTATAGTGCTATTTTGTGTAGGGCGGTTCTGGCCTCGAAGCACATGAAACTGAAAACACATTGTCCGGAATGCCATACGGGACCGGATAGCGTCAAATACTTCCTTTTTGAGTGCCTAAGATCAAAAGAGGTATGGCGACATTGGAGCTGATTGATGTTGTCAAGAGAAGATATACACAATTCAAATCAGGTGAAGAAGTGGCGTATGAACTATTAAGCTTTTCCTAGAGAAAACTGATGTCCAGATTTTAAGCCTTCCCAAATTAAAGGAGGTTGTGGCCACTGTGGCATGGTACCTATGGTTTGAACACCGGAAAAATTACCATGGAGAGGACACCCAAAAACCCGCACAAATTGCTCTCGCTATCCAAGGACTCTCAACTAACTTTAGTATTGCTTGTTTCACTAAGGCAAAGGTACGTCTTGAATCATGGGAGAAGCCAAATGCATGGTGTATATGAAATTAAATGTAGACGCTGGCCTTGACCATGATCTTCTTGAGCGATCGGTGGGGTAGTAATCCGAGATTACAGCGGAAAATTTATTGTGGCAGCTAATGAACGAGTGGACATATGCTATGATTCGTTCACTTCAAAGGCATTGGCGGTCATATTTGGCTTGAATCTAGCCAGAACCACTGGATGCAGCAAGATCGTGATCAACTCGGATAGCATGGAGGTTGTGGAAGCTTTGAGAGTAGGCAACTCCTCTTCGGTGGCAAGTGCAATTATTGATGATTGCTATACGATGTCGTCAGATTTTAATCATGTAATTTATGATCATTGTAATAGAGAGAGTAATAAAGTAGCTCATGAACTCGCTAGGATAGTTAAGTTTTCTCCTCTTCTATCTGGATGGATTCGGCACCGGATGTACTGCTTCCATTACTCCACTAATGCTAGGAGTAATAAACTTGTATGCGGCCATCGCGCCATCGACGGCCCCGGAACCATTTAATCTGATATGGGACATCCGCCTCCCTCTGAAGATCCGGATCTTTCTATGGCAATGGATCCGCGGACGCCTCCCCTCTGGGGTCGAAGTCCTCAAGTGTAGTGTCCCGGGCGATGGATATGTCCCATCTGTGGCACGATCGAGGATGCTAACCACATCTTCTTCTCGTACTCTACTGCCCAGTTCATGTGGGCCTTCTTCCGCGAAACGGCCGGTGGCCAGTGGTGCAATAGCAACTTCCCCGACTTACTTGCGGAGCTGAACGCCTCCCCTCCCTGCTACCGCCATATTAGATGGTTGTGCGTTGGGATCCTCACCTGGACGCTTTGGAACATTCGCAACAAGCTTGTCATTCAGAAGGTTCCTCTTTGACGTGCAACTGACGCTATCTTCAAAATGTGTGGCAACTTGCAGCTTTGGCGGTCGCTTAGCCGCCCCCGGGACCGGGACGTCATCACCAACCTCCTCGCTAATCTTCGCTCGATGGCGCTCTGTGTGGCTCCCCCGCTCCCGCCCCCTCCTCCTGAGCCCGACTAGGCTGTCGGTCTGCTATGCACCTTGCACCTTGTGAAGGAAATATGCCCTAGAGGCAATAATAAAGTTATTATTTATTTCCTTATTTCATGATAAAAGTTTATTATTCATACTGGAATTGTATTAACCGGAAACATGATACATGTGCGAATACATAGACAAACTGAGTGTCACTAGTATACCTCTACTTGACTAGCTCATTAATCAAAGATGGTTATGTTTCCTAGCCATGGACAAAGAGTTGTCATTTGATTAACGGGATCACATCATTAGGAGAATGATGTGATTGACTTGACCCATTTCGTTAGCTTAGCACTTGATCGTTTAGTATGTTGCAATTGCTTTCTTCATGACTTATACATGTTCCTGTGACTATGAGATTATGCAACTCCCGTTTACCGGAGGAACACTTTGTGTGCTACCAAACGTCACAACGTAACTGGGTGATTATAAAGATGCTCTACAGGTGTCTCCAAAGGTACTTGTTGGGTTGGCGTATTTCGAGATTAGGATTTGTCACTTCGATTGTCAGAGAGGTATCTCTGGGCCCACTCGGTAATGCACATCAATATAAGCCTTGCAAGCATTGCAACTAATGAGTTAGTTGCGGGATGATGTATTAAGGGACGAGTAACGAGACTTGCCGGTAACGAGATTGAACTAGGTATTGAGATACCGACGATCGAATCTCGGGCAAGTAACATACCGATGACAAAGGGAACAATGTATGTTGTTATGCGGTTTCACCGATAAAGATCTTCGTAGAATATGTAGGAGCCAATATGAGCATCCAGGTTCCGCTATTGGTTATTGACCGGAGATGTGTCTCGGTCATGTCTACATAGTTCTCGAACCCGTAGGGTCCGCACGCTTAAAGTTAGATGACAGTTATATTATGAGTTTATGTGTTTTGATGTACCGAAGGTTGCTTGGAGTCCCGGATGTGATCACGGACATGACGAGGAGTCTCGAAATGGTCGAGACATGAAGATTGATATATTGGACGACTATGTTCGGACACCGGAATAGTTCCGGGAGGTTTCGGGCATATACCAGAGTACCGGGGGTTATCGGAACCCCCCCCCCCCAGGAAGCTATTGGGCCTTATGGGCCTTAGTGGAAAGGAGAGAGGGAGGCCAGGAGGTGGCGCGCGTCCCCCCTTGCCCCAATCCGAATTGGGAAAGGGAAGGGGGCGGCGGCCCCCCTTCTCCTTCCTTCTCTCCACCTCCTCCTTCCCCCTTCTCCTACTTGGAATAGGAAGGGGGGGCAAACCTACTTGGAGTAGGATTGCTCCCCCTTGGGCGCGCCTCTACCCTTGGTCGGCCCTCTCCTCCTCCCCCCTTTATATACGGAGGAAGGGGACACCCCATAGACATAACAATTGATCATTGATCTCTTAAGCGTGTGCGGTGCCTCCCTCCACCATATTCCACCTCGGTAATATTGTAGCGGTGCTTAGGCAAAGCCCTGCGTCGGTAGCATCATCAACACCATCATCACGCCATCGTGCTGACGGAACTCTCCCGCAAAGCTCTGCTGGATCAGAGTTCATGGGACGTCATCGAGCTGAACGTGTGCTGAACTCGGAGGTGCCGTACGTTCGGTACTTGGATCGGTCGGATTGTGAAGACGTACGACTACATCAACCGTGTTATGCTAACGCTTCCGCTTTCGGTCTACGAGGGTACGTGGACAACACTCTCCCCTCTCGTTGCTATGCATCACCATGATCTTGCGTGTGCGTAGGAAATTTTTTAAAATTACTACGTTCCCCAACAGTGGTATCAGAGCCAGGTTTTATGCGTAGATGTTATATGCACGAGTAGAACACAAGTGAGTTGTGGGCGATACAAGTCATATGCTTACCAGCATGTCATACTTTGGTTCGGCGGTATTGTTGGATGAAGCGGCCCGGACCGACATTACGCGTACACTTACGCGAGACTGGTTCTACCGACGTGCTTTGCACATAGGTGACTGGCGGGTGTCAGTTTCTCCAACTTTAGTTAAACCGAGTGTGGCTACACCCGGTCCTTGAGAAGGTTAAAACAGCATTAACTTGACGAACTATCGTTGTGGTTTTGATGCGTAGGTAAGAACGGTTCTTGCTCAGCCCGTAGCAGCCACGTAAAACTTGCAACAACAAAGTAGAGGACGTCTAACTTGTTTTTGCAGGGCATGTTGTGATGTGATATGGTCAAGGCATGATGCTATATTTTATTGTATGAGATGATCATGTTTTGTAACCGAGTTATCGGCAACTGGCAGGAGCCACATGGTTGTCGCTTTATTGTATGCAATGCAATCGCCCTGTAATTGCTTTACTTTATCACTAAGTGGTAGCGATAGTCGTAGAAGCAATAGTTGGCGAGACGACAACGATGCTACGATGGAGATCAAGGTGTCGCGCCGGTGACGATGGTGATCATGACGGTGCTCCGGAGATGGAGATCACAAGCACAAGATGATGATGGCCATATCATATCACTTATATTGATTGCATGTGATGTTTATCCTTTATGCATCTTATCTTGCTTTGATTGATGCTAGCATTATAAGATGATCTCTCACTAAATTTCAAGATAAAAGTGTTCTCCCTGAGTATTCACCATTGCCAAAGTTCATCGTGCCCAGACACCACGTGATGATCGGGTGTGATAAGCTCTACGTCCATCTACAACGGGTGCAAGCCAGTTTTGCACACGCAGAATACTCAGGTTAAACTTGATGAGCCTAGCATATGCAGATATGGCCTCGGAACACTGAGACCGAAAGGTCGAGCGTGAATCATATAGTAGATATGATCAACATAGTGATGTTCACCATTGAAAACTACTCCATTTCACGTGATGATCGGTTATGGTTTAGTTGATTTGGATCACGTGATCACTTAGATGATTAGAGAGATGTCTATCTAAGTGGGAGTTCTTAAGTAATATGATTAATTGAACTTTAATTTATCATGAACTTAGTCCTGGTAGTATTTTGCAAATTATGTTGTAGATCAATAGCTCGCGTTATAGCTTCCCTATGTTTTTATATGTTCCTAGAGAAAAACTATGTTGAAAGATGTTAGTAGCAATGATGCGGACTTGGTCCGTGATTTGAGGTTTATCCTCATTGCTGCACAGAAGAATTATGTCATTGATGCACCGCTAGGTGACGGACCTATTGCAGGAGCAGATGCAGACGTTATGAACGTTTGGCTAGCTCAATATGATGACTACTTGATAGTTTTGTGTACCATGCTTTATGGCTTAGAACCGGGACTACAAAAATGTTTTTGAAACGTCACGGAACATATGAGATGTTCCATGAGATGAAATTGGTATTTCAGACTCATGCCCGTGTCAAGAGGTATGAGACCTCTGACAAATACTTTGCCTAAAAGATGGAGGAGAATTGCTCAACTAGTGAGCAAGTGCTTAGATTGTCTGAGTACTACAATCGCTTGAATCAAGTGAGAGTTAATCTTCCAGATAAGATAGTGATTGACAGAGTTCTCTAGTCACCATCACCAAGTTACTGGAACTTCGTGATGAACTATAGTATGCAAGGGATGACGAAAACGATTCTTGAGCTCTTCGTGATGCTGAAATCGACGAAGGTAGAAATCAAGAAAGAGCATCAAGTGTTGATGATTGACAAGACCACTAGTTTCAACAAAAGGGCAAAGGGAAAGAAAGGGAACTTCAAGCAGAATGACAAGCAAGTTGTCACTCCCATGAAGAAGCCCAAAAGCTGGACCAAAGCCTGAAACTAAGTGCTTCTACTACAAAGGAAATGGTCACTCGAAGCGTAAATGCCCTGAATATTTGGTGGATAAGAAGAACGGCAAAGTGAACAAGGGTATATTTGATATACAGGTTATTGATGTGTACCTTACTAGTGTTTATAGTAGCCCCTGAGTATTTGATACTTGTTTGGTTGCTAAGATTAGTAACTCGAAATAGGAGTTACAGAATAAACAGAGACTGGTTGAGGGTGAAGTAACGATGTGTGTTGGAAGTGGTTCCAAGATTGATATGATCATCATCGTACACTCCCTATATTTTCGAGATTAGTGTTGAACCTAAATAAATGTTATTTGGTGTTTGCGTTGAGCATAAATATGATTAGATCATGTTTATTGTGATACAATTATTCATCTAAGACAAGAGAATAAATTGTTATTCTGTTTACATGAATAAAACCTTCTATGGTCATACACCCAATGTTGATGGTTTATTAAATCTTGATCGTAGTGATACACATATGCATAATATTGATGCCAAAAGATGAAAATTTGATAATGATAGTGCAACTTATTTGTGGCACTGCCGTTTGGGTCATATTGGTGTAAAGCGCATGAAGAAACTCCATGCTGGTGGATTTTTGGAATCACTTGATTATGAATCATTTGATGCTTGCAAACCGTTCCTTATGGGCAAGATGACTAAAACTCCGTTCTTCGGAACAAGGAACGAGCTAGTGACTTATTGGAAATAATACATACTGATTTATGCGGTCCAATGAGTGTTGATGCTCGTGGCGGGTATTGTTATTTTCTGACCTTCACAAGATGATTTGAGCAGATATGAGTATATCTACTTAATGAAGCACAAGTCTGAAACATTTGAAAAGTTCAAAGAATTTCAGAGTGAAGTGGAGAATCATCATAACAAGAAATAAAGTTTCTAAGATCTGATCGTGGAGGAGAATATTTGAGTTACAAGTTTGGCCTTCATATAAAACAATGTGGAATAGTTTCACAGTTCACACCACCTGGAACACCACAGCTTTATGGTGTGTCCGAACATCGTAACCACACTTTATTGGATATTGTGCGATCCATGATGTCTCTTATAGGTTTACCACTATCGTTTTGGGGTTATGCATTAGAGACAGTTGCATTCACTTTAAAAAGGGCACCATCAAAATCCGTTGAGACGACGCCTTATGAAGTGTGTTTTGGCAAGAAACCAAAGTTGTCGTTTCTTAAAGTTTGGGGCTGCGATGCTTATGTGAAAAAATTTCAACCTGATAAGCTCAAACCCAAATCGGAGAAGTGCGTCTTCATAGAATACCCAAAGGAAATTGTTGGGTACACCTTCTATCACAGATCCGAAGGCAAGATATTCGTTGCTAAGATGGATCCTTTCTAGAGAAGGAGTTTCTCTCGAAAGAAGTGAGTGGGAGGAAAGTAGAACTTGATGAGGTAATTATACCTTCTCCCTTATTGGAAAGTAGTTCATCACAGAAGACAGTTCCAGTGATTCCTACACCAATTAGTTAGGAAGTTAATGATGATGATCATGAAACTTCAGATCAAGTTGCTACCGAACCTCGTAGGTCTTCCAGAATAAGATCTGCACCAGAGTGGTACGGTAATCCTGTTCTAGAAGTCATGTTACTAGACCATGATGAACCTACGAACTATGAGGAAGCGATGATGAGCCCAGATTCCGCGAAATGGCTTGAGGCCATAAAATCTGAGATAGGATCCATGTATGAGAACAAAGTATGGACTTTGGTTGACTTGCTTGATGATCAGCAAGCTATGTTAAATAATTGGATCTTCAAGAGGAAGATGGACACTGATAGTAGTGTTACTATCTACAAAGCTCGACTTGTTGCGAAAGGTTTTCGACAAGTTCAAGATGTTGAATACGATGAGATTTTCTCACTCGTAACGATGCTTAAGTCTGTCCGAATCATGTTAGCAATTACCACATTTTATGAAATCTGGCAAATGGATGTCAAAACTGCATCCCTTGAATGGATATTTCTTAAAAGAAGTGTTGTATATGATACAACGAGAAGGTTTTGTCAATCCTAAAGGTGTTAACAAAATGTGCAAGCTCCAGCGATCCATCAATGGACTGGTGCAAGCATCTCGGAGTTGGAATATACGCTTTGATGAGTTGATCAAAGCATATGGTTTTATGCAGACTTTTGGAAAGGCCTGTATTTACAAGAAAGTGAGTGGGAGCACTACATCCTTTCTGATAAGTATATGTGAATGACATATTGTTGATCGGAAATAATGTAGAATTTTCTGGTAAGCATAAAGGAGTGTTTGAAAGGAGTTTTTCAAAGAAAGACCTTAGTAAAGCTACTTACATATTGAGCATCAAGATTTATTGAGATAGATCAAGACGCTTGATAAGATTTTCAATTAGTACATACCTTGACAAGATTTTGAAGTAGTTCAAAATGGAACAGTCAAAGAAAGAGTTGTTGCCTGTGATGCAAAGGTGTGAAGTTCGGTAAGACTCAAAACCCGACCATGGCAGAAAATAGAAAGAGAATGAAAAGTAATTCCCTATGCCTCAGTCATAGGTTCTATAAAGTATGCTATGCTGTGTACCAGACCTATTGTATACCTTGCTCTGAGTTTGGCAAAGGAATACAATTTTGATCTAAGAGTAGATCACTGGACAGCGGTCAAGAATATCCTTAGGGAGGACTAAGGAGATGTTTCTCGATTATGGAGGTGATAAAAGAGTTCATCGTAAAGAGTTACATCGATGCAAGCTTTTACACCGATCCAGATGACTCTAAGTCTCAATCTGGATACGTATTGAAAGTGGGAGCAATTAGCTAGAGTAGCTCCGTGCAGAGCATTGTAGACATAGAATATTTGCGAAATACATACGGCTCTGAATGTGACAGACCCGTTGACTAAACTTCTCTCACGAGCAAAACATGATCATACCTTAGTACTCTTTGGGTGTTAATCACATAACGATGTGAACTAGATTATTGACTCTAGTAAACCCTTCGGGTGTTGGTCACATGACCATGTGAACTATGGGTGTTAATCACATACATATGTGAATATTGGTGTTGAATCACATGATGATGTGAACTAGATTATTGACTCTAGCGCAAGTGGGAGACTGAAGGAAATATGCCCTAGAGGCAATAATAAAGTTATTATTTATTTCCTTATTTCATGATAAATGTTTATTATTCATACTAGAATTGTATTAACCGGAAACATGATACATGTGTGAATACATAGACAAACTGAGTGTCAGTAGTATGCCTCTACTTGACTAGCTCATTAATCAAAGATGGTTATGTTTCCTAGCCATGGACAAAGAGTTGTCATTTGATTAACGGCATCACATCATTAGGAGAATGATGTGATTGACTTGACCCATTCCGTTAGCTTAGCACTTGATCGTTTAGTATGTTGCAATTGCTTTCTTCATGACTTATACATGTTCCTGTGACTATGAGATTATGCAACTCCAGTTTACCGTAGGAACACTTTGTGTGCTACCAAACGTCACAACATAACTGGGCGATTATAAAGGTGCTCTACAAGTGTCTCCAAAGGTACTTGTTGGGTTGGCGTATTTCGAGATTAGGATTTGTCACTCCGATTGTCGGAGAGGTATCTCTGGGCCCACTCGGTAATGCACATCAATATAAGCCTTGCAAGCATTGCAACTAATGAGTTAGTTGCGGGATGATTTATTACGGAACGAGTAAAGAGACTTGCTGGTAACGAGATTGAACTAGGTATTGAGATACCGACGATCGAATCTCGGGCAAGTAACATACCGATGACAAAGGGAACAATGTATGTTGTTATGCGGTTTGACTGATAAAGATCTTCGTAGAATATGTAGGAGCCAATATGAGCATCCAGGTTTCGTTATTGGTTATTGACCGGAGATGTGTCTCGGTCATGTCTACATAGTTCTCGAACCCGTAGGGTCCGCGCGCTTAAAGTTAGATGACAATTATATTATGAGTTTATGTGTTTTGATGTACCGAAGGTTGTTCGGAGTCCCGGATGTGATCACGGACATGACGAGGAGTCTCAAAATGGTCGAGACATGAATATATATATATATTGGACGACTATGTTCAGACACCGGAATGGTTCCGGGAGGTTTCGGGCATATACCGGAGTACCTGGGGTTACCGGAAC
>NC_041387.1:581741090-581765845 GCF_002162155.2 Triticum dicoccoides
CCCCCCGCCCGAGAAGCTATTGGGCCTTATGGGCCTTAGTGGAAAGGAGAGAGGGAGGCCAGGAGGTGGAGCGCAGCCCCCCTTGCCCCAATCTGAATTGGGAAAGGGAAGGGGGCAGCGGCCCCCCTTCTCCTTCCTTCTCTTCACCTCCTCCTTCCCCCTTCTCCTACTTGGAATAGGAAAGGGGGGGCCAAACCTACTTGGAGTAGGATTGCCCCCCCTGGGCGCGCCTCTCCCCTTGTCCGGCCCTCTCCTCCTCCCCTCCTTTATATACGGAGGAAGGGGGCACCCCATAGACACAACAATTGATCATTGATCTCTTAGCCGTGTGCGGTGCCCCCTCCACCATATTCCACCTCGGTAATATCGTAGCGGTGCTTAGGCGAAGCCCTGCGTCGGTAGCATCATCAACATCGTCATCATGCCATCGTGCTGACGGAACTCTCCCGCAAAGCTCTGCTGGATTGGAGTTCGTGGGACGTCATCGAGCTGAACGTGTGCTGAACTCGGAGGTGTCGTACATTCGGTACTTGGATCGATCGGATCGTGAAGACGTACGACTACATCAACCGCGTTGTGCTAACGCTTCCGCTTTCGGTCTACGAGGGTACATGGATAACACTCTCCCTTCTCATTGCTATGCATCACCATGATCTTGCGTGTGCATAGGAATTTTTTTGAAATTACTACGTTCCCCAACATCTTGCGTTGTGCGCTGTGCGTTGTGTTGTGTGTGTTTAGGGCTTGTTGTGCTGTGCCTTCAGCTCGGACCCTCTTGTCTTTGTGTTTGCTTGTGAACCTCCATGTGTGTGTTTGTGTTTGGACTTGTGTGGATCCTTGTGGGATGCTTGTTGTGAGCGGTTACTTTATAATATAAAGCGGGGCGAAAGCCTTTTTCGGTAAACGATGCCACTATTTTGCTAAGTGACTAAAGGAGGAGAAGTTCTGTCAAAAAAATGGATAAGACAAATGTAAGGTTAAAATATCATGCTATGCTTTTCTTTTTAAAAATCCTGATCTATTTTTTTCACAAAACACCCAAAACTTTATTCATTGGAAATAACAGTACACCGTTTATGAGGAAGGGTACAATTTCAATCAGAGGTTCCTCAAACCAATCCAACGTCAAAGAAAATCTAGCCAACCTAGCAAGCTCATGAGCATCTTTATTTTCTTCCTTATTACGTACAATGTTCGAACCTAGCTATAGTAAAATTATAAACAAAATGATAACAATCATCGAAAATCGCCGCCGCCCACGCCCCCAAAGAGTGACCACTCTTCTTCATCGTTGATACAAATCAGAACATGTCTCTACCATGTTGACGGTAGGACAATCTGTGGCACTGTGGCAGGTCCAAGTTTTTTGGTAAGCGGTTGCTATGGTGACATGTAATGAGATAGAGAGAGGGAGGGAGAGAGAGAGAGAGATGTTGGTTCTTTTATTGCTTTTTCTAGAGCGGATATTATAACGTTTAGATTGGTCTCTAAAATGGGTAAAACTAACTAGCAACATTTCTAGGTTGACAAAACGAGCTGGACATAGCACCTTGTTCTTTCTTTTCTCATTTGACATTGCTTTGTACTCATTGAGTTGCCATATTCACACCCTAGTTGTTGTAAGCACACCAGGAGGAGAAAATGGCAACTCAGTGAGTACAAAGACTACTGCACACTATTAACAAGCTTGATTATTGGAACTTTGGAAGCTTAATATACGAGAAACTATTGCACACACTAAATGAAAAGGTAGGTTGACCCTGTAGAGTATAACACTATGCGGGCCACACGGATCGATTCCACGATGTAACTTGATCATGTACAGTGGCAAGACAATTAAAAAAAATGCGCACATCATTCACTCGCTATAAGTATGCAAACATGTGACTTAAACCGTTGTTACAACTTACAATTACCTTAATCAGTATCTTTTTGAACAAGTTAAAGTTTCTGTTAGTGAGACCAACTTCAGTTCAGACGCACACAAATGAACTTCACTTCAAGTTAAGAAACAATCAGGCATTTTAACTGACTTGCAAGCATACTGTAGACATTCCAGAACCGTTCTAAGTAGAAAGGAAAACTAAGCAAAAGACCTTAGAAAGGCAGAGTGACAAGTAATGCCCTATTTTCTAAAGTCTAAAACCATTTGGTGTAGTTCAGTTAACTGAGTAAACTCAAGTTCAGGTTTAGCATGGCACCAGATTTCACAGAACTTGCCGACACGCAAGAACCAATCCAGTTATCAACAAGAGCATAAAGAATGAACAAATTAAAAATCATAGCGTCGAGTATACCTATGCATATCTCTGGCCGGGCCGGGCCAAAGAAAGCCCAGTACTAAAAACCCAGGCCCAAACTCGGCCTGACCGTCGGGCTACTAAATCGGGCCTGAACCCGGCTGAAAGGATCGATATAGTTGACTAGAGGGGGGGTGAATAGGCAACTAACACTTTTTAATCTTTTCTTTACCAATTTAAACTTTGCATCAAAGTAGGTTGTCTAGATATGCAACTATGTGAGCAACCTATATGATGCAATAACAACTAGCACATAAGCTAGCAAGGGATACAACACAAATAAGCTTGCACAAGTAAAGGCACGAGATAACCAAGAGTGGAGCCGGTGGAGACGAGGATGTGTTACCGAAGTTCCTTCCTTTTGAGGGGAAGTACGTCTCCGTTAGAGCAGTGTGGAGGCACAATGCTCCCCAAGAAGCCACTAGGGCCACCGTATTCTCCTCACGCCCTCACACAATGCCAGATGCCGTGATTCCACTATTGGTGCCCTTGAAGGCGGCGACCGAACCTTTACAAACAAGGTTAGGGCAATCTCCACAACTTAATTGGAGGCTCCCAATGATACCACGAAGCTTCACCACAATGGACTATGGCTCTGAGGTGACCTCAACCGTCTAGGGTGCTCAAACACCCAAGAGTAACAAGATCCTCTAGGGATTAGTGGAGGGAATCAAATTTCTCTTGGTAGAAGTGTAGATCGGGGCCTTCTCAACCAATCCCGAGCAAATCAACAAGTTTGATTGGCTTGGGAGAGAGATCGGGTGAAAATGGAGCTTGGAGCAACAATGGAGCTTAGGGATGGAAGAGGTGTGCCTTCTTGGAGAAGAAGACCCCCTTATATAGTGGGGGGACAATTCCAACCGTTACCCACCACTCAGCCCGTGACCCACGGTACTACCGCACCACAGGAGCGGTACTACCGCGGCAGACTGCGGTACTACCGTGGGTGTGGCAGAGCCTGGACCTGAACAGAAGAGCACAGACAGGGCGCGGTAGAACCGCAGGTGCGGTACTACCGCGGCCCTATGCGGTACTACCGTAGGGCAACCACAGGCCATGCACGGTAGGAACAGATGTAAAAAATTACACCCGTGACTACCTCCGCTGAGATTTTATCGAGCGAAAATCCGACATTGTACTACCACGAACCAGGGGTGCGGTACTACCGTGAAGGGTGTGGATGTAAAAAATTACATCCGCCCCTACCTCCACTCCTGCTGTTGTACTTGGCTAGGCGACACGGTACTACCGCGCCGCAGCACGGTACTACCGCGTAGGGCGCAGATGTAAAAAATTACATCCGCCCCTACTACCGCTTGAGCAGCAGCGCCAGGCCAGAACTCACAGTACTATCGCTTAGGAGGAGCGGTACTACCGTGGAAGCCCATGGTACTACCGTGCCGGAGCCCGGTACTACCGCTGGCTCCTGCGGTAGTACCGCTCAGAGGAGCAGTACTACGCCAGCCTGAGAAAAGCAACTCGGAGTCCTTCATTTCGCAAAGACAAGGTGAGATGGAGGAAACTCTAAAGAGCCAAAGGAAAGGCGGTGCAAAAGGGACGTGTACGTGAGATTCCACCCAAACCTTTCCAAAGCGGACCCCCTCTTAATAGTATGACTTTCCTACAACTCAACTCCACCGAAAAGAACCGTAGAGAAACGCCGTCTTCAATAATCTTTGAGGGGCATCAAATCGTCTTGTGTTTAGTCATGATATATCTAAAAATCTCAATACACACGATTAGTCCGCAAAAGCATTGTCATCAATCACCAAAACTACTAAGGGACAAGAATGCCCTTACAATCTCCCCCTTTTTGGTGGATTGATGAAAATACGGGATTTGCACAAAGGGAAAGAATATAGCACAAGCAAACCCCACATATCCAGAATATAGACGAGCTCCCCCTAGATTCGTGCTAGAGAGTAAAGTGCTTTGGACTGCACGGCACGAATACTAGGATCACCACTCCCCCTATATTTTAGAAACGAAGCATATCTTGCAATGGTAAGGCAAACACTAAACAAGATAGTAAATATGAGCAAAACATAAATAGCACGACATAACATAAGCTCAATAAGGTAATAAGGTAATAAGGTATGATAGAGTGCATATGTCTTACACCATATGATAAACTTAGTCTCACGAGCACAACCAAACCAAAGCAGACAAGTTCAATCGACGGAAAGCAAAGCGAACGGCGAAACACACGACACGCAAATCCTACACTCTCTCCCCCTTTGGCATCTAGACACCAAAAAGGCAGAGAGGGCACCTACAACAAAGGTGGTAGCTCAGGCGGAAAACGACTCCTCATCGCCAGACTCCGCAGCAGGAATGTACTCCTTCTCAGAATCAGTCCACTGGTAGCCCTGCTTAGCCATCCAGGCAGCCTCAAGGGTGATGTGCTTCTCAGAGCCGCTGGCCACGTCCTCGCCGCACGCCCTCAAGATCTTGTTGTCGTGACGGCGACCCTCTTTCTGAGCAACATGGGCCTTGTACTGACCCTGGACCTGCATGCAGAAAAGCCTCTTCATCTTGATCTTCGGCTTCTTCGCAGAAGAGGGCTCAACAAAGGGAGTAGTGAAAGCAGAACGACCTCAGTAGCCTCTTCCTCCTCATCCACAGCCATCCTGGCAGCCTCAGCAGAAGTGGTGGTGTTAGCCCATTGGGGCTTGATGCGGAGCCTGATGGGCTCATGACGAATCCAGCCTGGAGCTTCAAACTCCTCATTGGGAAAGAGCTTCTCCCAAGTCTTGGAGATCAGGTGAAACAAGTAAGGCCCATAGATGGGGACCTTACGGTTGACACAGCGAACTGAAGCTCACACCACATGATATGTGAGACATCAAGTGGCTGAGTCTGAGCCTGACGGGCCTCCTCACAAAGGAGCATCATGTCAACGAGGAAAGCATGCACCTGTCCCATGTCACCAACGCGCGGGAAGAGGGTGTTCCGGAAGAGCCGATGCATGATGTCAAGGAAGGGGTTAAGCACCCACACCTTCTTCTTGCTTGGAAGTGTCTTCTGAACAAGGAATGGCATGATCTTGTTCTTGTTGGCAGACTCAGAGTTGGCATGAGGGCGAACTCCAACTGGCGTGTCGAGCCCTTCATCTAGAACGTGAAGCAAATCCATTAACTCCTTCCATGTAGCAGACATCTGTCGACCATTGGTCATCCAAGTCATGGTCCTTGCTTCATCAACGCCGAAGTAGACCGAAGCAAAGAACTGTGCTATGATCTCTGGATCAAAATCCTTGTGGAAGGTGAGCATGTGTTCAATGCCGAACTGCTCCACTAGATCCAAGGCCTCTCCAAAGTACCCACTGTTCTTGTCCTGCCTCATATGATGCATGTCAATCCAGTGAACTTCGACGTAGAGGTTCTGCTTGGCCTTGATCACATCCAGATAGATCAGATTTTGCTGCTTGGTCCAGAAGAGATCATTGCCTTTCAAGTTAGTCCGGGGAGTCACATAGGGATTGAGCTTCCTTCGAATGACAAACTCGGCCTGGGGCATCTCATCCATGCCCATGACGGGATCCTTTTGCTTGTTGGCGGCGTGCTTGGTCCTGAGTTGGGAAGCAGATGACCCCTCTGGAGCTTCATCTGGGTTGCGCAGCCGCTTTAACCCTGTGTCATGGCTGGGATTCGAGCGACGAGCAAAAGAACCGGAGCCACCACCTAGACACAAAACACAGGAACACGCACGGGAAACAAGACGGATCAATGCAAAAGACAGAGGCCAAAACCGAAGGAAACAAAAAGCATGAGATCTGGACAACAAAAAGAGCGCTGGATAAATCTACGGTAGTACCGGTGTACGGATGTAAAAAATTACATCCGCTCCAGCCGCGGTAGTACCGTGCCGGGGTGGCACGGTAGTACCGCGCCTGGGGCGGAAGTAATTTTTTACTTCTGAGCGCCAAGCGGTAGTACCACACCAAGGTGCGGAAGTGCCGCATGGCGTCAGATACAGGCGAGGCTGCGGTAGTACCGCTCTAGGAGGAGCGGTAGTACCGCGCGGATCGAAAACCGTGACAAGAGTCGCGGATCTGGATCTAGAACCTCCGCACGACAACATCGGTACTACCGTTGATCAACCGGAACTATTTTGACTATCCAAAGAGCATGCTTACTACACTACCACGCTCCTACGAATCCCACTTGCACAGATTTAGCCAAAAATCTCAAGAACACCACATGCATCTCCCCAAGACCTTAAAGCACAAGGACGGGCGAAAAAGGAGAGGAACTTGGGGAAAAACCTTGGTCCATGGCAAGAGGGCGAGGTGGGGAACGATCCCACCGGTCAGAATCCGAGGAGAGCGGCCGGAGACAGAGATCCGGCAAAGGCCTCTGGTGTCGTTCTTGGGCAGGAGAGAGAGAGACGGGGTGGGGAATAGAGATGAATGGGTATGGGGAAGTTAGAACTTCCTCCTGTCCCGCTCTTAACCCCCACCCGCTCGCGTGGGCGCGGAAGTACCGCGGGTCATCGCGGTAGTACCACCCCGGTGGAAGTACCGCAAGCTGGGCGGTAGTACCGCTCTTTCAGTGGCTGTAAAAAATTACTACAGCGATGGTAGCGGTAGTACCGTGCCCCTGGAAGGCAACTGAGCAAGCGCAGAGCCACCAACTCCTGCGGTAGTACCGTGGCTCGCCACGGTAGTACCATAATCCAAGAAAGTGCAAGAAACACACGAGAGAAAGAGAGCAAATGCAATACAACCTTTAGAAACACCGAACAACTAAGAAGCAAACACAAACGACGACACAAACACAACACAGAGAAGAGGAAGGCACACGACAGCGAAGAGCAACCACGAGACACAACCTCTCCAAGGAGAGGGCGATGGCCGAAGCCACCTATGTTTGAGTCAATTGGTATGGCACCGCGAAGAATTATCCTTGGACCCATGAACAAAACTCGTCTTATAAGCACAAGTACCATCAAAAATGGCTAATGTGAAAGAGTTGATCAATTTATGCATAATGGGGGGAGGGAGAGTTCATTGAGAGAACAACACTCCCCCTATGTCCATGCCTACACCTAAACTAGACAACAAGTTGAGTGAGGTGGGGTGTGCAAGGGTTCAAGTCACATTGCTCGAATCAATGATATTTAGCTCATGCCTTAACTCGCGAAATCTTGCTTCATCCAAGGGCTTCGTGAAAATATCTGCAAGGTTATCATGAGTGTTGACATACTTGAGCTCGATCTCCCCTCGCCTAATATGATCCCGGATGAAGTGATACCGAATCTCAATATGCTTCGTCTTGAAGTGTTGCACCGGGTTGAGAGAAATCTTGATGGCACTTTCATTGTCACACCAAAGAGGCACTTTGTCACAAATGACACCGTACTCCTTTAAAGTTTGCCTCATCCATAGGAGTTGTGCACAACAACTACCGGCTGCCACATACTCCGCTTCGGTGGACGAGAGAGACACACAACTTTGCTTCTTAGAAGACCAACTCACCAAAGAGCAACCAAGAAATTGGCACCATCCGGAAGTCGACTTCCTATCCACTTTGTCTCCCGCTCAGTCGGAATCCGTATATCCTTCAAGCTTGAAGTTTGCTCCTCTTGGGTACCATAAGCCAAAGTTTGGGGTATGAGCCAAATATCGAAAGATTCACTTGACCGCCACATAGTGGCTTTCCTTCGGTGCGGCTTGAAACCGTGCACACATTCCCACACTCAACATGATATCCGGTCTAGATGCACAAAGGTAAAGCAAGGAGCCAATCATGGAGCGATATACCTTTTGATCCACTGCTTTACCATTGGGATCAATGTCAAGTTGGCACTTGGTGGGCATTGGAGTAGTAGCCGGCTTGACATCACTTAGCTTGAATCTTTTTAGCATGTCTTGAGTGTATTTGGCTTGGTTGATGAAAGTTCCTTCTCTTCTTTGCTTGATATCGAACCCGAGGAAGAACTTCAACTCTCCCATCGAAGACATCTTGAACTTAGAGGTCATGAGAGCGGCAAATTCCTCATTGAAAGCTTTGTTAGGGGAACCAAAGATAATATCACCAACATATATTTGGCATACAAACAACTCCCCTTTGACTTTCTTAGTAAAAAAGAGTGGGATCGATTTGACCAACCTCAAACCCACGATCTTGTAGCAACTCGGTAAGGAGGTCATACCACGCACATGGGGCTTGCTTAAGGCCATAGAGTGCCTTATCGAGTTGATACACATGATCTGGGAAGTAGGGATCCTCGAACCCGGGGGGTTGCTTGACATAAACCAACTCATTAATAGGACCATTAAGAAAAGCACTCTCCACATCCATTTGTTGTAACTTAAAGTTGTGATGGGAAGCATAAGCAATCAACAAACGAATGGATTCGAGGCAAGCAACGGGGGCAAAGATTTCACCATAGTCGATACCCTCAACTTGGGAGTAGCCTTGTGCTGCCAATCTTGCCTTGTTGCGAATGATGTTCCCATGAGCATCTTGCTTGTTCTTGAATATCCACTTGGTTCCAATGATGTTGTGGTTCCCCGACGGCCTTGGCACCAATCTCCACACCTTGTTGTACTCGAAGTTGTTGAGTTCTTCATGCATGGCATTGAGCCAATCCAAATCTTCGAGCGCCTCATAGACCTTTTGGGGTTCAACACAAGAGACAAAAGCGTGATGTTCACAATAGTTTGCTAATTGTCTACGAGTGCTTACCCCCTTTCTTAGGCTTCCAACCACATTTTCCATGAGATGACCTTTGCTGGTGAGCTTGGAAGCAATCTTCGCGGCACGGCACTCTAACTCCTCCTCGGATGTGGAAGGAGGAGGGGTAACTTGATCATCTTGAGCGCCGTCTTGAGCTTGTTCTTGGACTTGAACTTGCTCGAGGGGGAGAACTTGACCTTGGGCATCATTTGGTGGTTCACCACCATCTTGAGGTTGATCTTGCCCTTGGTTTTGTTCGAGAGGTTGAGGGCCTTCACTTTGTTCTTTGGAAGCGTGTGGGTCTTGGGAAGGTGATGGCTCCACTTGAGTGGAGAATTGTCCTTCTCCTTCGGCCACAAGGGGTTCCTCAATGGGTAGGATATGACCAATACCCGTTCTTCTTATGGCTTGGGGAGGAATTTCATAACCTACATCACAAGTACCACTTTGCTCCACTTGGGAGCCGTTATTCTCGTCAAACTCCACGTTACACATCTCCTCAATGAGTCCGGTGGACTTGTTGAGGACACGGTAAGCATGAGAGTTTATAGCATAACCAACAAATATGCCCTCATAAGCTCTAGCCTCGAATTTAGACAAACAAACACCTTTCTTGAGAATGAAACACTTACACCCGAACACCTGAAAGTACTTGAGGTTGGGCTTGTTACCGGTAAGTATTTCATAAGGAGTCTTGTTCAAGCCTTTGTGGAGATATAGCCGATTGGATGCATGGCATGCTGTGTTGATGGCTTTAGCCCAAAAGTTGTATGGAGACTTGAACTCCGCCATCATGGTCCTTGCCGCATCCATCAATGTCTGGTTCTTCCTCTCCGCGACACCATTTTGTTGAGGGGTATACGGAGAAGCATATTGATGCTTGATCCCCTCATCACTAAGAAACTCATCCAAGGTGTAGTTCTTGAACTTGGTGCCATTGTCACTTCTTATTGTCAAGATCTTCGCATCATGTTGACGTTGAGCTTCATTTGCAAAGTCGAAGACGGTTTGTTGAGTCTCACTCTTCCTCTTGAAGAAGAATACCCAAGTGTATCTTGAATAATCATCCACAATCACTAAGCAATACTTTCTACCTCCAAGACTATCAAAGGATGGGGCCCCAAAGAGATCCATGTGAAGGAGCTCCAAGGGTCTCTTCGAATAAATGATAGTCGTGGGAAGGTGAGCCTTTTCATGAAGCTTTCCTTCGATACAAGCACTGCAAGCACAATCTTTGGCAAAACTAACATTTGTTAGATCACGAACATGGTCCCTCTTGAGAAGACTTTGCAAAGATCTCATATTGACGTGGGCTAGACGGCGGTGCTAAAGCCATCCCACATCAACTTTAGCCATTAGGCATGTCGCGGTCTTAGTGGGTCGCTCCAAAAAGTTAATCACATAGAGACCGTTCTCGACATGCCCAACAAAGGCTACTTTAAGAGTCTTGCTCCACAAGAGGCCACGGTATCAATATCAAAGAAGGTGGCAAAACCATGAGTGCAAGTTGACGAACGGAAAGAAGATTGAATGCAAGGGACTCGACAAGCATGACTTTCTCGATCGTTAGATCATGAGAAATGACAACCTTTCCAAGACCCAATAACTTAGAAGACGAGGCATCACCCCACTCGACGTTGGTGGGCATAGATGGGATCTTGTGCACGTCCAGCACCAACTCCTTGCTTCCGGTCATATGATTTGTTGCTCCACTATCAAGCAACCATGATCCTCCACCGGAAGCAAACCCCTACATGAAATCAATGCTTGGTTTTAGGTACCCATTGAGTAATGGATCCTTTGATGTTAGCAACAAGGGTCTTGGGAACCCAAATAGACCATTCAATGTACTCATAAGGAGAACCAACAAATTTAGCATAAACATGTCCATCACTAGCACGACATAACACATAAGAGGGGTTAAAGTCGCGGGCTTTGTTGGAAGGGGTGGCATTGCCCTTCTTGACATCACCACCCTTCACATTGTTCTTCTTCTCCTTAGGAGCACCCTCTCCCTCCTTCACAAATGTTTGCTTGAGAGGAGGAGGTCGTTTGGTCTTGTCATTCTTCTTCTTGTTCTTGGACTTGGGGGTAAACCCAACTCTCTCCTTGGCCACAACTTCCTTTTGATTGAGGTTTTTATCACCTTGAATGCATGTCACAAGACCTTTCTTCAATTGCTCTTTCAACTAGGCATTCTCCTCCACAAGATGCACATGCTCACAACACGGGTTAGTAGCATTTGCGTTATCAATTAAGACCATATGAGGAAAAGTGGCTTTCTCCTCGGTTAACTTCACTTGGAGTTGAGCATGAGACTCCTTGAGGCTAGCATGAGCACCCTTCAAGGCCTTGTGAGCCTTGTCAAGTACATCAAACTCCTCTTTGAGTCTAGCAAGATCAACCCCAAGTTTAGCCTTCTCGGAGTTTGCCACACGAGAGACAACAATAGCATGATCAAGATCTTTCTTTAATTTAGCATGATCATCGTTGTGTGACTCCTCAAGAGTCAAACGATGCCCACGCTCTTCCTCAAGAGCATTATAGAGATCCGATATCTCATCGGCATAGTCACAACTATGTCCTTCCATCTTAGAGATGGTTTCTTCACGAGCCTCGATCATGTCATTGGCTTCATCAAGTTGTTCCAAGAGAGCAACAAAGTGCTTCTTGGATTTGCCCTTGAGTTTACTCATAAAAGACTCAAATTCATTCATCTCTTCATTAGACCCCTCATTTTCATCAATGCAATCCATCAAGGAAGGATTAGTAATGATGGTGGTTTTGATGTTGGGGGTTACCTTGTTAGTGGCTTTAGCCATGAGGCACTTGGCGGTGATGTTCTTGTTGGGTGAATCAAATAGAGACACCTGGGGAGTTGTAGCAATGGCAACGGAGGCCATGGCCATTGTTTCTCCATCTTCATCATCATCATCATCCTCATGGTATTATTCTTGAACCACTAACCCTCGAGTAGGAGTCTTCTTGGTGAAGTTGTTCTTGTTGGGGAAGGACTTGGCTTTGTCTTTTCGAATTAGCTTGCCACCATTGTCTTCCCACTTCTCGTAAGGACAATCCACAACAAAGTGACTCACATTGCCAAAATTGTAACAAGTTCTCACTCGTTGCTTGCCCTTGAACCCACTTGAATTGTTCTTGTTGAAATTGGGCCTTGTGTTCTTCTTGCTCCAAAATTTCCTTGAAGCAAGAGCCATGTGCTCATGATAATCATATTTTGTATCCTCGAGATTGCCCTCCTCATCTTGCTCTTCTTCCTCTTCTTCCACAACGACCTTGGCCTTCAAGGAAAGATTGGACTTCTTTGTTCTTTGAGACCGGAGCACCGCATTGTCGGCGGTCTTGTCCAAGATGCTCGTAGCAACGAACTCATCCAACACTTCACTCGAGGTCATGGAGTGGAAGTCCGATCTTTGATGGATGACGGAGGACATGGCCTTATTGTAGGGCATCATGGCCTTTAGGAACTTGCCTTGATCCAATTGTCATCCGTGTCCTTACTTTCATGATCTCGGAGTGAGACCGCGAGTTTGGTTACTCTCCGAAAGAGATCACGAGGTTCTTCATCTTCCTTCATTGCAAACTCATCGGCTTCATCTTGCACCACTTCATAGTTGGAGCGTTGAATGCTTGCGCTTCCCCGATAGAGAGACACAATGCAATGCCATGCGTCTTTGGCCATGGCGTAGGGTTGAAGATGAGGAAGATCTTCGGGGAGAATTGCATCTTGGATGATGAAGAGAGCATTCTCATTGAATTGATTATCCACGACTTCTCTAGGGGTGAAGTTGCTTCGGTCATGTGGATAGAAACCTTCTTCAATGATTCTCCAAAGATTAGTATTCACATGATTTAAGTGAAGCTTGAAGCGATACACCCAAGAATCAAAATCCTCATTTTTCACAATCTTAGGAGGAGGACCGACGTGATTTAAATGAGTAGAGGGAATCGGTCCTCCATAAGTTGGAGGTTCCACATGGGCATAGATGCCGGTGCCATTTCTACCACTAGTAGAAGGACCCTTTTCACTATTAGCTTCCCCCTTGTTGGAGTTAGCATCCGTCACCTTGTTAGTGGGATCACCCACTTTCATCGGCGAGGTAGATAGTTTAAGTCCTTCTAGGAATTTAGTAAACATGCTTTCATCCTCGGTCGTCATGGAGTTTTTCAATGTGTCCAAAGCCACATTGAATTCCTCACGAGATACCGCGGTTCCCCCATCGGCCGTAGACGAGGTAGGGTTCACACCGGAGTGCTCCTCCACACCGTCTGCAGTGTCAACCATACTCTTCGGACAGCAAAGTCCTTAATAAAGAGACGAGGCTCTGATACCAATTGAAAGGATCGATATAGTTGAGTAGAGGGGGGTGAATAGGCAACTAACACTTTTTAATCTTTTCTTTACCAATTTAAACTTTGCATCAAAGTAGGTTGTCTAGATATGCAACTATGTGAGCAACCTATATGATGCAATAACAACTAGCACATAAGCAAGCAAGGGATACAACACAAATAAGCTTGCACAAGTAAAGGCACGAGATAACCAAGAGTGGAGCCGGTGGAGACGAGGATGTGTTACCGAAGTTCCTTCCTTTTGAGGGGAAGTACGTCTCCGTTAGAGCGGTGTAGAGGCACAATGCTCCCCAAGAAGCCACTAGGGCCACCGTATTCTCCTCACGCCCTCACACAATGCCAGATGTCGTGATTCCACTATTGGTGCCCTTGAAGGGGGCGACCGAACCTTTACAAACAAGGTTGGGGCAATCTCCACAACTTAATTGGAGGCTCCCAACGACACCACGAAGCTTCACCGCAATGGACTATGGCTCCGAGGTGACCTCAACCGTCTAGGGTGCTCAAACACCCAAGAGTAACAAGATCCGCTAGGGATTAGTGGGGGGAATCAAATTTCTCTTGGTGGAAGTGTAGATCGGGGCCTTCTCAACCAATCCCGAGCAAATCAACAAGTTTGATTGGCTAGGGAGAGAGATCGGGTGAAAATGGAGCTTGGAGCAACAATGGAGCTTAGGGATGGAAGAGGTGGGTCTTCTTGGAGAAGAAACCCCCTTATATAGTGGGGGGACAATTCCAACCGTTACCCACCACTCAGCCCGCGACCCGCGATACTACCGCACCACAGGAGCGGTACTACCGCACGGGCCTGCGGTACTGCGGTACTACCGTGGGTGTGGCAGAGCCTGGACCTGAACAGAAGAGCACAGACAGGGCGCGGTAGAACCGCAGGTGCGGTACTACCGCGGCCCTATGCGGTACTACCGTAGGGCAACCACAGGCCATGCACGGTAGGAACAGATGTAAAAAAATTACACCCGTGACTACCTCCGCTGAGATTTTATCGAGCGAAAATCCGACACTGTACTACCGCGAACCAGGGGTGCGGTACTACCGTGAAGGGTGTGGATGTAAAAAATTACATTCGCCCCTACCTCCACTCCTGCTGTTGTACTTGGCTAGGCGACACGGTACTACCGCGCCGCAGCACGGTACTACCGCGTAGGGCGCAGATGTAAAAAATTACATCCGCCCCTACTACCGCTTGAGCAGCAGCGCCAGGCCAGAACTCACGGTACTATCGCTTAGGAGGAGCGGTACTACCGTGGAAGCCCATGGTACTACCGTGCCGGAGCCCGGTACTACCGCTGGCTCCTGCGGTAGTACCGCTCAGAGGAGCAGTACTACCGCCAGCCTGAGAAAAGCAACTCGGAGTCCTTCATTTCGCAGAGACAAGGTGAGACGGAGGAAACTCCAAAGAGCCAAAGGAAAGGCGGGTCAAAAGGGACGTGTACGTGAGATTCCACCCAAACCTTTCTAAAGCGGACCCCCTCTTAATAGTACGACTTTCCTACGACTCAACTCCACCGAAAAGAACCATAGAGAAACACCATCTTCAATAATCTTTGAGGGGCATCAAATCGTCTTGTGTTTAGTCATGATATATCGGAAAAGCTCAATACACACGATTAGTCCGCAAAAGCATTGTCATCAATCACCGAAACTACTAAGGGACAAGAATGCCCTTACACCGGCCCGAGCTGAAAAAGCATGCCACGGCCCGGTTGGCCTATCTTGACTATGACTAAAATCTTGTTTTCCGCAAGCCCAAGCCCAGCCGATCTGCCCATTGGGCTCAACTTTTAGTCCCGAGCCCAGCCCGATTGCACGCTTAGGTTCGGCCCGGCCTGGGATTTTCGGGCCATCCGGGTGAGCTGCCCATGGCTAGGTATAGCGTCGATGAACTAATTTGATCTAATCTTTTACCCAATCCAACGCACCATCGCTAACTCATTCACTACTGCGGGCGCCGCATTGCGGAGAAGTGAAAGTCATACACACGCACCCCTTAGGGCATCTGTAGCCGTTTCCCTAAATATTAGAGGAATAAATCTTAGTGAGGTATATATATTTATTTGTTACGGGAAAACTTTTGATCTATTCATCTTTGATGATAGTACAACGAATACTAAAAGAAATAAAAATTACATCCAGATCTGTAGATCATCTAGCGACAACTACAAACACTGAAGCGAGCCGAAGGCGCGTCGCTGTCATCGCCCCTCCCTCGCCGGAGTCTGGCAAAACTTGTTGTAGTAGACAGTCAGAAAGTCGTCGTGCTAAGGTCCCACAGGAGTAACACAATAGAACAACAACCGTCACCGATGAAGAGTAACGTAGATCGAAAGAATCCAGCCTGAAGACAGAAGAACAAAGTCGGACGATGACCACATCCGAGCAAACCCACCAAAGACAGATCTGCTGGAGACACACCTCCACACAAAGCCGATCAGTGAAGTATATTTATTCATCTATAGAAAAAACATTTCTAGCCGAACTCCCAAATTTACCTGAGTAAAACATAAACGATGCAAATCCGGTGCAAATTAAACAACATTCATTGCAAATTTGGTGTAGATTTAACATATTACATAGAACTAACTAAAATTAGATTTGACATGTTTAGATAAATTTGACCTAATCTGATTCATCGGATTCCTCCTCGAGCTGCTTTTATTCCCTTCAAGACATGCCGCTGATCATCGGGTTTGACCCATCGCTGCCGCTACCGCAATCGTTGGAGCCGTCGTCGTGGCCGTTGTTCTCACCTTCGCCCTCGCCGTCTTCATTGCTGCATAGGTCGATGACCTCGGTCCTCCCCACCGCTTACTCCGCGTAGAGCCGTCGTTTGGCCTCTCTATGCGCTCTGGGAAGCGGTGGCAGAGCTCGACCATGTATGCCTCACTGGTAGCCTCCTCCACGGGCAGCTCGCGGGCCACCCGATCCTCCCGTCTCTCCCCTGTGCGTTGGCCACCCGGTTGTCCATTGGCGGATCCGCAGGCGGAAAATATCGATCAGGCAAATTGTCGTGGATGGAAGCGCTGTAGAGGTGAACCAACTTGATGTCATATGCACGTGCATCAATGCCTTCGCCGAGTGGAAGGAGCCCAGCCAATGAGTTTTCCAGGTGTTGCGGTCGCATATTTTCGTGACCCAAGTCCCTCACTAGCGTTGTCGCACACTATGATACCTTGACACCAGCGGCAAGGGCGGTGGGATCTCAAGGAAGCCGCTGGAGGAGGAGGCGCCGCCGACAAGGAGGAGGAATGGGAGGAGGAGGTGGAGCCGCCAGCCACACGCCGCGGATGGGCAGTGTGGAGCGGTGGCGACCTCCGGATCCAACCATGTCGCCTGGATGGGCGGCGTTTTGCGGCAGGGGCATGGAGACGGCGACGCGTGGGAGAGGAAGAGAGGGGGAAAGTTTTACTCCTCGACCGGGCGGGCGAGTATATTTACTCCTCGGCCGCCGCTCGGAGTAAACATTTTAGTCCTCTGTGGGTTTTAGGAAATCGGCTATGTCCGGCTTAGAGGAGCATCGGCTAAAGATGCCCTTAGCATCTGGGATTTACTCATGCTCCACTGTATGTGCGCTTAGAGCATATTCAACAGGCGCCCAATGCGCCGCGCGGTAAAAACGGATTTGGCGCGCACCCATCGCCTGGTTTGGCGCGGCGCGCAGCGTTTGCTCCAGCAGCCGCGCTGAAAAGCCGCGCGCGCGCAACTCCAGCAGGCGCAGTAAAATGCAGCGCGCGCGTTCATTCTACAATACTTCTTAAATTAAAATTGCATAGATAAAAAAACGATACAAAGATATTTTACATCGGTGCAACTACTACGGCATAGATAGATAGATAGTTCGACATACATAGATAGATAGATACTACGGCATACATAGATAGAAAACTACTCCAAGTCTCTACCATCACCATCATCATCCTCGTCGGTGTCGTCCGAGGTTGAGAGCCATATGTCGTCCCAACGTTCATCGTCCGGGGTGAAGAACGACCTCCCACCTGCTCCAACGATGTCGCACTGCTCGTTCACCAGTGCCTTCCGCTGACGCCGGTCAGCCCGCTCCGAGCGGCGCCTTGCCGTCCTCTTCGCCCAGTAGGCACGCTCGGCGTCGACGTCCTCCGGGTGGCGACGGCACCACTCCGCCATGGCTCGCTCGTCCTCCTCGGCGACGAGGAGACGGCGCTGCCGTCGAGCGTGGTCGGCACGGTCCATGTCCGTGATGAGACGCGGCGGAGGGGCGACGCGCTGCGCCTGCTCGCGTGTGAAGACGTCCCGAAAGTTCATCTGCGACCGGGGCCTCTCCAAGCGCCACGCCGCCGCGTCGTACGTGCGGGCCGCCTCGTGCACGCTCCGGAACGTCCCGAGGCCGAGCCGGACGTCGCCGGCCCGTATCTCGGCGGAGTACAAGCCGTTGGGGCGCTCGCGGACGCCCCGAAAGCCCGAAGCACCCCGGCGGCGCGACGGCATGGTGGCGCGGTGGTTGCGCGGAAAGCGGCGAAGCGGCGAGGTTGCGAGGAGGAGGGCGCGTGGCGAGCGCGGGACTTTATAGGCGTGCGCGAAGCGGCGCGCCAAATCTACCGCGCCGTGTGCCGCTTTCTCCCGCGCGCGCAAACGCTTCCCGGGCGCGGTAACTTCCCACCACCGCTGGAGTGCGCGGAACCAACCGGCGCGCGCGAAAAATTGCTTTTACCGTGCGGGTGCGCGTTTTGCCGCGGCTGCTGGAGTTGCTCTTATTGGCATGTACACAAGCATATATTCAATCTCAAGGTAATGTCAGCCCAGTAGTTTGGATAAGGCGTGCAATTAATTGGATAAAATTTGGACCGTGCTGTAATTTTGCTCCGTTTGCTTAACCTTTTTGGGATTAAAAGCAACAAGATCTCCGCCGGCAGCCATCCCGTGATCGTACGTAACCGTGGACATGGATAGATCGTCCGACGCCTCCTGCTTCCATCCCGTAGATGCCGCCGCCGCCGGTCACCAGTCCTGGGTTCTCCTCGATAAGAATGGCGGCTACGCCGACTGCGAGAACGAGACCACCGCTGAAGCCAAGATGAGCACCGGCGGCAGCATCAAGGTCAGCTTCTGCCTCGACCCGCCGCCGCACGTCTCCTGCCTCTTCGTCCACGAGACCGTCTCCCGGCGCGAGGAGGAACGAGCCGGAAACTCAGCGCGAGTCGAGGTCATCTCAAAGGCCAAGGACCTCATCCTCCTCCGCCGATGGGGTCATCCAGAAGAGTCTGCGCCCTACGACGAGCAATTTCTCTTTTTTGTCTACCAGGTTGCAGCAGGCCGCAGAAGCAAGCCCTCGCTCACACCGATCCCGCTACTCCGACTCCTTTGTCTTCCTGCGTCGCTGTCTTGCCCTTTGACGATGACTGCGGGCAGTTCCTCCTCGCCGATCTCAGCGTGGGCAAGTACCACTACCCGATGACGTATCAACTCCACCTCTTCTCCTCCAAGACGTGCGTGTGGAGCACCAGGCCGCTCACGCCTCTCGTCGACTTCAGGCAGGCCGACATGCATTGGCGGCGGCAGGTGTATGCCGGTGTATGCACGGGAATACCCAAGATTTAGAAAAAAAAATTATATACATGTCAGCGGTCAGCCCAAAACAAACGCAGCCCACGAAATCTCTCGTTCGCTCCAGTTCGCAGTTCGCACCGACGCCTCCAGCCTTCCGTGGACGTCTCGACCCCTCCTCGCAGCGTTCCTGCACGCAGCGCCGCCGCCCGCCAGAGGTAGATTTCGACTAGCGGCGGCGCCCTGCCCCCCGCACCGGCGGCGCCCAGCCCCACGCCCGCCCCTCCTCTTCGGCTCGGAGGGAGCAGCAGCAGCCGAGCAGGGACGGGCAACCCTGGCGGCGCCGCCCCTCCCCTCGCGGCAAAGAAACAAAAGGTGCGACGACCTCTGCCCTCGCGGCCTCGCCCCCAATTTGTGATTTCTTGATTTGCTGAAATTACTAGATGGAGGCAGTCGATCTATTTAACAGATGCAAGTATCTAAATTTATGTTCCCTTTGTTTGGCCAAACGTAGATGAAGATGAAGAGGAGTGGAATTGTTGGCAGTAGCATATTTGCAATGTGGGAAAAGGCTTCAAAAGCAAGGAAAATAGGTGAAGTATCCACACCGAATCAGACCGTAGCTGCATCTAGTACTTGTACTTCTCCTGTTCATTTGGAGAGCAATTTGCAATTGGTGTTATGGCAAGAACCGGAGAGTAGAGGAGAAACCTCAATGCCTCATGTAGAAGATGATGAATTTATTGATGAAGATGATGAACCGATGCAAGCAGATTTGGAGGCACTCGAACATGATCCTGGAAAGCGGATTCCCATCTCAATGTATGTTGTCAATAACCAAGATAGAGTAAGAAGGAGATATATTGAGATGGGGTGATGTCAACCAAAGAATCATGAGTTCAAGTTTACAAATAAAAGTGGGAAAGATCGTCGCTTTTGCCGTGCTTGGTTTAAAGAATTTCCATGGATTGAGTATAGTGTGGAAAAACATAGAGCTTTCTGCTTCGTTTGCTATTTATTCAAGGATAAAACAAGATGTCCCGGTGGAGATGCTTTTGTGAATAAGGGATTTAATAACTGAAACATGAAGTCAAGATTGAAGAAACATGAAGGTGAGGTTAGTAGTGCTCATGCTGAAGCTCAAGAGAAGTATGATAGGTTCACTACACCACAAACATCAATTCGGGAGTCTATTGCTTCAAACACCTCACAATACAAGGCTTTGTGTAAACAACGTTTGACATGGACACTCAAGTGTGTGAGATTTCTGTTGTGCCAAGGCTTTGCATTTAGAGGACATGATGAAAGTGAAGACTCACTAAATAAAGGAAATTTTCTTGAGCTTCTAAATTGGCTAGCTGGAAATTTTGAAGAGATTGACAGGTTGTTCTCAAGAATGCTCCACGAAACTGCAAGATGACTCACCATTATATACAACAAGAGGTGATAAAATGTTGTGCACAAGAGACTACTAAATTAGTCATTGAAGAACTTGATGGTGGTCATTTTGCAATACTTGCATATGAGTCTAGTGATGTGTATCAGAATGAACAATTGGCTGTTTGCTTGCGTTTTGTTGATAAGAAAGGAAGGGCGGTTGTTAGATTTCTTGGTATTGCTCATGTTGAAGATACTACCTCTTTGACACTAAAAGCTGCAATTCAGAAAATGCTTATGGACTACAATCTGACCTTTTCGATGGTTCGTGGGCAAGGATATGATGGAGCTAGTAACATGAGAGGTAATGTTAATGGCCTGAAAAAACTGATTATGGATGAGTCCCCTTCTGCCTACTATGTTCATTGTTTTGCCCATCAACTACAGTTAACTCTTGTTGCTGTTGCTAAGGAGAGTGGTGATTGTACTTGGTTCTCTCAGCATCTTGCACACTTGTTAAATGCTCTTGGCATGTCTTGTAAAAAGATGAGAATGCTTCAGATAGCTCAGGCTGAAGAACTCATTGATGCATTGGAATTGGAAGAAGTAGAAACAGGGAGTGGGCTGAATCAGGAAATGGGTTTGGGAAGGCCATGTGATACACGTTGGGGCTCTCACTTCAAAACTGTGAACCATGTCATCTCTATGTATGGTGCACTACGACGAGTCATTCGCAAGATTGGAGACGAGTACCATGGTGCGGAGGCACAAGCGGCTCTATCCATAGAGACAATATTTCGATCATTTGAGTTTGTTTTCATGGCACACTTGATGCAAGAAATATTTGGATACACAGATGAGTTGTGTAGAGCTTTGCAAAAGCAAGACAAAGATATTGTTCATGCTATTGAGCTTGTTCGTGACACAAAGTATTACTTGGAGGCTTTGAGGACCGATGCTGGATGGGATGATTTTCTCACAAAGGTCACATCTTTTTGTACAAAGCATAAGATCAAAGTTGTTGATATGGAGGGTCCTTACTTTCCCGTTGGCCAGCCTAGAAGGGGTTTATGTAATGGTGTGATCAATTACCACCGCTTCAAGGTTGATATGTTTGTGGGTGTCATTGATAGGCAAATCAGTGAGCTGAATGGCAGATTTGATGAGGTAAACACCGAGCTACTTTCTTGCATGGCAGCATTCTGTCCACTTCATCTATTTGCTGCTTATGACCAAGAAGTTGGTTAGGCTTGCTACAAAGTTTTATGCTTCTGATTTTACAAGTGATGAACTGGCAAGACTTCCATGGCAACTAAACATGTATGTTACTAATGTGCGTAGAGATGAAAGGTTTCAAAACCTGAAGAATCTGTGTCAACTTTCAGTTGTGCTTGTGGAGACAAACAAGCATGAACAATATCATATTGTTTACAAGCTTCTTAAGTTGGTATTGATTCTGCCAGTAGCTACGGCTAGTGTTGAAAGGGTATTCTCTTCCATGAGCCATGTGAAGAATAAGCTAAGGAGCAAAATGGGTGATGAATATTTGAACAATTGTTTGGTTACATTTGTTGAGAGAGAACTTTTCAATCAAGTGAAGGATGAAGATGTCATCAATCTCTTCCAAAAAGGTGACCGCAAAGTTATATTGTAAGAAGGATATCATCACTTTATCAATCAAAAGGTACTTATGTATTCATGTCGTTATGGTCTGGTACATTGAAATATTGCTATTATGGTTATGCTAGTGTTGTTTTGTTCATATATTGCTAGTGTTGTGTTATTTGGTTCATATACTACATTTAGAGCAAAAAAATATTTGAATGAATACCCAGCCTTCATTTCCTGGAGCCGCCACTGCCGACATGCCCTGCCAACCCACCAAGGTGATCGCGCTCAGAGGAACCCTGCTGGGCTGGGTGGACCTCTGGCAGGGCATCGTCGTCCTCGACGTGCTCGACGACGACCCCATGCACGTTCGGTTCATCCCGCTGCCCAAGCCCGATTTCTGCCGGTCCGAGTATCACGCGCCCTGGGATCGAGCTCCCCCAAACGCGGTCCACCGGGACGTCGCCTACTGCACCGACGGTTTCATCAAGTTTGTCGACATGGATCTCCGGTTCCGCCACGTTGCCATGATCAAGGAAAGGCCCGTGATCAAGACGACCACGGATCTCAATCACGCAGACACCATCCTCGACTCCAAGCTCCTCCGCCGCGAATGCGAAGATAACAACATACATTTCGTCCGCGTCCCTAATGGTTGGAAGATCCGAACATGTTACAGGCATGTTTCCTGGGACTACTGGCGCAAGGGCTGTCGGTGTCAAAACCGGCGGATCTCGGGTAGAAACTCTTGAACCACATTGTGAGGATCATGCCCATGTCCGAGTTTTTACATTCTCTCAACATATGAATACACCTCCTCCACCACACCAAAACACGTGGAACCACGACATGGATGGCTACTACTACAATGGAAGCTTCTATGGACATGATCGAGGCTACGACGATATCAACTACCAGCTGCATCCACCCGCCGGATGGTCGTCTAATCTGCCACAATCTCACCATGCCAGCTTGAAATCATTCGGATCAGGTAATAACACTCACAAACCTTGTCATATGAAATTGCCCCCCTTTTTCCAAGAATTTAAAAGTTCCCAAACTTTAAGGTCTTCGAAATCAATTTAAGAAAATAACAATATGCATACAGTTCTTTTCCTGACATGAATATAGTTTTGTGCTACCTCTTACTACTTTTTTTTATAAAGACCTCTTACTATTTTTTGCTTTTGCTGAAGGTTCCATCTATCCAGTGAACCCCCAATTGATGTATCCAGTGTCAACGGTGAACACTGCAGCCCATGGCGAACAATGCTTATCACTATCGTTGTTGCCAATGTGGCCGGAATCCTCATAGCCCCCGGCTTATTCTTCAACAGGCATGGTTCAATTTAGTTTCAATAATACCTTTATAACTGTTACAGACCCACAAGGTTTGCAGCGGGCAGAAATTATGGTAAAGGGCTGGTGGTGGAAGAGATGTTTTTGTTCTTGTTTCTGGAAGTTCTGGGGTGTTGAGGACTGTAGGAAGTTTACATGAACTTTTTTTAGCAGTTTTGGTGTGAAGTGCGCTGAAACGAATTTCAGTGCATTCCTACTGTTTGGTAGTACTTCTTTTATTTCGGTTAGTGTGTCAGTTTTTAGTATATTTTCAGTTCGCTGTGTTTATATTTCAGTTCCTCGGAATGGGCACCATAAGTGTTTGTTTTAGTCTTTCAGCTATTAGTCTCAGTTTTTTAGTAGATTCGGTTTTAGCTGTTTTGGTAGATCATTTTCTTAGCTTTATTGTTGATTCATTTTTAGTTCTTTTAGTATATCATTTTCTCAGCTCTAATGTATTTGTTTGAATCATCATTTAATTTTCAGTTTTTAGTCACCAGTATTCCTAAGGATCAGTACCTTAAGTGTTTCATTTGACGAAAAAGGGTTTCCCCCGCTTTGTATTACAAAGCAACCACCGATACATCCAACGATAGATGTTGGGGCCGCAGCATAGATAAGCCCAAAGAAAAACAAAGAAGAAAGGAAGAGAAACAAATGCCAACAACGGCAGATCGACGAAACGAAGATGACCGGCGACTGCTGCACCCTCCGGAGAAGTACCACCACGTTCCCAGCACCCGAAGCGCCGCGTACCAAGCAACACCTTCAAGAAGGAGGTGACGCCGCTGCTGCCCGAACTAGTCCTAGGGTTTCCCCCGGTACGCAGAAGGGCAATGAGGGGAGGGGTGTACCCGACGCCCTTCAAGAAGGTCCGACGGCACCCACAGGCATCGCAGCGTCGGGGCCGGACAAGCCGCCAGATATTTCTCCCAACCCAAACCCCCACCACCACCCCAGACGAATCATAGTGCACCGCCCATCACGCCGCCCACCAACATGTGCCACCACGATCACCGGATCAACTCTGCCGTCTCCCTGAGGTCACCGACACGAGACCTGGAGGATGGGAGAAGGGAGAGTGTCCTTGGGGGCATCCGCAACATCACCGACGTGAGGGGACAACCACCACCGCCACCGCGGAGCCGACCGGACGCGCGGACAAGGGACCTGCCAGGCACCGAGGCCCGGCCGAACCCAACAGGGTCCGGACAGCCCCTGCCGTCACGCTGCAGCTCATTGGCCGACGAAGCCGCCACCGCCCGCAGACCACCGCCACTTCACCACCAACCAGGGAGCAGCGCCGCCACACACCGAGTCGCCGGCCCGCCCTTGCCCAGATGGGGCCCGAAAGGGCCCAGATCTGGGCCGCGCGGGCGCCGCCAGCCACCAGCACCGCCACGCCGCCCCGCGGCCAACGGCCGCGCCGCCGCACCGAGAGCCACGGAGTTCGCCGGACTCCCGCCGCCAAACCCCACCGTAGAGGCCGAGTAGCACCGCTGCCATCGGGAGGCCCCCGCGCCCCCCAAGAGCGAGCGGG
>NC_041387.1:581765992-581769552 GCF_002162155.2 Triticum dicoccoides
AGCGGGCGGACAGGTGCGCGGGGGAGGGGGAGGGGGAGGGGGAGAGGGAGGCGGCGAGAGCGCTGCGGCGGCCGACGGAGGCGGGAGGGGGCGGCCGGCGGCGGCGGCGGCGGCTGGGGGAGCGGGGCTAACCCTAGTCGCGGGAGCGGTCGCCTTTTACTCCGTTGTCGTGTACACACATCGAGAGCATCTGTTCTCTAAGTGTTTCATTTTAGTTCTCTTGAGTTACATTTGTTAAGTCTTCGGTTATTTGTTCTTGTCCATCAGTTTAAACTTTAAAGTGAAGTCATTGTTTTTCATTTTACAAGCCTAGTAGCAAAAAGGGTATATAGATAGCGGGTGTTAGGGGTCGTCCGATCAAATCGGATTCAACGGCAGTGGACGTGGCCGGTGAGCCAGAGATCAGTCAAGTGATTTGAATCATTTTTTGGAAGCCTGACACTAATGGTATATTTTTGATATTTATACTCTGTAATGTACTAACCACCCATCGAGGCAAATTCCACCCGAACTCCAAAAGACACACATCGTCCCGCTGGCACACAGGGCGCGAGGACAAGTGCAACAATTCCCATGCAGACAGTAACGTTTGTTTGCCTTCTCTTTTTTTTTCCAAGAAAAACTTTCAATCTATTTGTCAAGTATCAACTGTCAAGATAGTACAAATAATATCAAAAGTAAAATTACATTCAGATTCGTAAACCACGTAATGACAAGCGAGCCGAAGGCATGCCACCGCCATCGCTCCTCTATTACCGGAGCCGGGAAAATCTTATTATAATAGACAGTTAGGAAGTCATCGTGCTAAGGCCCCAGAGGACCAGCGCACCAGAACAACAACCGCCGTCGATGAAGAGAAACGTAGATCGGAAGGATCCAATTTGTAAACACACGAACATAGACGAACGAAGACCGGATCCAAGCGGATCGACCGAAGACAAACGTCAGCCGAATCCAGCATGATCTGCTAGAGACGAACCTCCACACGGCCTCCGTGGCGCTAGAAACACCACAGGGACAGTGTCTAGATGGGGAGAACCTTATTCCATCTTTAAGAAGCCGTCACCGCCTCGCCTTTCCGAGTAGAACACAAACCCTACCAAAACTTAAGAAAATACTTAAAAACAAAGCACTTCCACGGGTAAAAACCACGCCTCCACGATCCTATGCCCACAGGCCGGCGCCTAGCGTTTGCTGGCCTTCTTGCAGTTGATTCAGCAGTGGAGCAACTGCCTACAAAAAGGCAAACTTACGCGGTCGAGTTGAGCTGGACCTGCCACGAGGTTAAATAAAAGAAGAACAAACGGTCAAAACCCAAAAGAGTAAACGGGGAAAGAAGAGATGAGAGAGAGAGGGGGGCACGCGATAGCTACATCTCTGTCTCTCTTACTGTCAAAAAGGTCTTATATTATGAGACGGAGGGAGTAATTAGCTACAACCTACATCTCGCTGTGTCAAGTTTGCTTGGGTCTGCAAACCAACCTGTGGTTGGATGGTTAGAGGGACAGTGGTATCTCTAGCCCATCAGGATTCAAGTCCTGGTACTCATATAGGCAGGGTGTACGTGTGTGCGTTTATAGGGGTGAGTGTATGTTCGTATGTATGAGCGTTTGTACTGTGTTAAAGAAATGTTTGCTTGAGTCTACGTGTGGAAGTTTCACATTGCAGATAAAAACAACCTGCAATTCGTCTCCATTCTCGCGAAAGGATCGGGACTCCTTCCTCCAGCGGAGATACGACGGTTTCCACGCATTATTTTGGCGCTGAAAATTCTCGCCTCCCATCGGGTCAATAGGTTATGCAGTGCAGTACTTGTACACTGTACGTTCCGTCAAGAGCCGTGCACCGAGGCGCCGCTGATCGCCGAGTTGCGTGGTCAATGAATGGCAGTCGTGTCCAAAGGCAGCAGCAACTGGCATGGACAAGGCAAGGTGCATGCACACACGTTCGCTAGCAGGTCCTACGACTACGTACTTATCCGGCCGAAGAAGAAAGTGAGAGGTAGCAGCAAGTGGCGTGGCAGCCAGCACCCGGAGTCCCCGGCCGGGTGGCCACCTGCGTACGTTTCACAGGTTCACGGCGTATGTGCTGGTGGAAAGGCAAAGCCAACCTGACACTGACATACGGAGCCTTTTGTTTGTTTGAGCAAAAGGGTTACGCATGGCAGCAACCTCACCTGACGGACTCAAAGTGTATGTTGTTTTTACACATTCCGCTCGTGCGTCGCGCCCTTGACCGTCCCGATCTTATCATCCTACCATGTTTGGTGCGGTCATCCATTGAAAGAAAGAAAGAAAAATGGCGCGCGGTGCGGTGCGGCGGTCAGGTCCGTCACGCCGGCTTCCCCTCCCATCCCGCGTGCGGATCACTTCAACTTCAACCTACTTTTGACTCGCGGTGCGCCCATCCATGCTTCGCCCATCCATGCTTCGTCGGGGTGGGCTGGGCCTCTATTGGTGCTAGTTGGTTCGGCCTGGCACTATACATGTAGCAGGCACAAGATTACAAGAGATACAATGCTCTTTTTATTTCAGAACTTTTGGAGAGCATATTTTTATTTCTAAACATATAATCCCAATTTGATTAAAGTTTAGGGTTTTAACGGCCTAAAAGTGTGTTATTTGTAATTTCAAGAATTCTTGGAATATTTATTGTAGCTTCCAAATATTATTGGAAGATTAGATTCAGAATTTTAAGAGATTACACAAAGTAAAATCCCTCTGTTTAGATAGATACAAGATTTATCATTTTATTTTATTTAGGTTTTAATTAAGATTTCCAAAATTATTATACTCCCTCCGTTTCTGTAGACAAGGTTTGTTTTCCATGCCAAACTTTGACTTATATATTTTGGTCATCAAAATATGGGTTATATATCATCGGAAAGTTATTTCAAGTATGCAACAAAAGGCATGCTTTTTGTGGCATACAACTCACATCTTGTTGGTAAAGTTAATGTTCAAAGTTAGACATAAAAAATACGAAGTGGCTTTGTATACAAAACGGAGGGAGTACCATTCTTAAACCTTTGTAAAGATTGAGAGGGTCCATACAACACATCTATGAAGCTTTTGCCAATATTCTAAGGGTTTTAGAATGGCATTTTTTGTTCAGTGAGCAACCCTTTATAAAGACATGAGACTTGAGTTAATCATCATTTCATATTTGATTCACATGCTATGATGTCTAATGCATTAATTACATCACTATAATCTAGGGTTGTGACAACCTTTACTAATCAATCTTTGCTTTTGCTCAAAATAACCAATGGACATATTGCATGCTGAACACCATGGCCAACAATGCATCTCGCTCAGCTGTTGTCCCTAGAGCCAACATCCTAATTGCCCCCCCCCCCCACACACCCACCCACACACACACACACGCACGCACGCACCAACAATGTGGCGATCGGTGCATATGACTTTGAGGTGGCGAAATACACATATGCATGTCTGCTTTAGATGTTAATGTTACTAGCAAGGCACATGCTACCATGTATACGAGATGAAGTCTGATATACTTGAGTTCCTATTGAATTAGTTTACTTCTGGGCTGTA
>NC_041387.1:581769870-581806249 GCF_002162155.2 Triticum dicoccoides
ACACACATTTCCTTTCTCAGTTAAACTGAATAGCACAAATAGTTATGAACCACTCGATAGAATTGTTCCAGGGGTTCCCAACACGCTCACCACAATCGTTTTTAGCAACTCCTACCACTAGCTAAATGTCTGTGCGTTGTCACAGAAAAACAAAAAACAAATAGATGAAACAATTGTGTCGAACATGAAAATGTATTGTCTTTGTTCATATAGCCAATTCTCTCTATCCTCGTCTTTCTTCTGGCGGACTCGTATCTCCTTAACCATCATCTTCTTGTGAAAAGACAAAGTGGTGTATCTCTTGTCATCCCTCCTCCACATTCACCTCTATTCTCTTCATGCGCCCTTACTCTAGTACTATTTTCAATCAGAAACTTCTTCATCTCGCCTTACATCGTTTTAGATTTTATTTTCAACTTTGGCAATTCAATGAAATGATCGTCATGCACTGTGAGAGATGGCATATTGTCTGCTTTAAAAATGAGGTGGTTCTCACCGGTACAATTTAATAAACCAAGTGTGAGAAATATTGATCATGCAAACATGTCGAGAAACAATCGCTTTCCCAGCCTTGCTAAAAGAAAAAGAAAAAAAAATACTTGCGCACATTTGAGCTGAGCTGCCCTGCCACGAAGAAGTCAACGGTCAAAACCCAAAAGAGTACACGGGGAAAGAAGAGACGAGAGATAGAGAAGAAGCACGCGATAGCTACAGCTCTGTGTCTCTCTCCGTGTCTACTAATTAGCTCCCATAGCTCGCTTTCTCAAGTTTGCTTAGCAAAAATTGCATTAATCTTCATTATTAATTTTAATAACTGTGGTAGTTTGATTTTTCTATTTGCAGATGATATATTGGACTGATGCGCTAGCCAAGTTCGTAAAAAATCCAAACTGACGAAAAGGACTAGGCAGCATATTTTAAGAGAGGACATGTGGACGCAGGCTGCTTGCATTACTAGCTTCGGTCGATATACACATAGAAAGGTTTCTCCTAAGTGGTTGTAGATAAAAACAACCTGTAAACTGTAGCTCGTCTCCATCTACTACCCCTATAAAAGGAAGAGATGGACAGATCCAAACAACGCCGTACAATTCTCAGATTTAGCGTACCAGATTCATTCCATGTTTAACACCAAGCCACTAACCACGTCTTACCGCTAAACAGGATTTGGGTGCCGAAAAATAAATCCCGTCCCGATGCCCTCGCCCCACCCACGCCGCCCCCGACGCCATAACCTCCCCTGCCTCTTCCCCGTCTCACCTCGCTGTCGATACATGCCCCAACCGCCACGCCTGCCCCCCAACCGTCTTTTGCAGGAATAATGAATATGACTAACCCATTTCTAGAATCTGCAGCATTACTAAAAACTCTGAATCACATTCGCATGTGCATGAAGTTTCAGGGAAACATGATGAGGTAAATAGAGAAACTTTCATGAATATTAGATGGCAGTTACACATACAACATTATTATTCTATCATACCCTAAATAATTGGATTAAAGTTTAGCGCTTTTGGAAGAAGAATAGGGATGATAGTAGGATTGATTTCTGATGTTAGAACTACTAATCTTAAAGTTGTTGACTGCCCTTTAATAACAACCCACACCTTCGCTATGGAAAACATATATTTGTTACCTCATAGTAATAAACATGCTTGCTGCAAAACACATGAACGGAGATTGCACTGAGACACACATATATGAATTGTGCACATGGGTCTCGAGCTACAGTTTGAGTGCATGCGTTGCTTACGGTGAACCGCTGAAACTCTTGCTTTCTCTCTATTCTGCTGATAGAAGCAATGGCACATAGCTCACACTACACTTTTATTTGTGTTATTGTGATATTTTCCTTTTCATCGAAATCTCGACTTTGGACATATTTGTTGTTTTTTTATATTGGTGTGACCTTGTCCGCCTTATATTGTTTGGTGATTACAATATAAATTCTCGAGATAGTGCAAAAGTGGACAGTTTAGCCATTGAATAGTAATTATTCTACTGAATTGCAATGAAACACTCTTCGTACTTCTTGGACTACTACATGGCATGATCCTGAGCGTTATTACCTTGCTGCTGCCTCATGGAATTTTTTGTGTGCCACACTGCATGATCCTGAGGTTAGCCTCAACATAGTTTTATGATTTGCTTTTTTATGCCTTTGGAGCTCTTGTTTTTTATGCTTTTCTTTTCCAAGTTTCCCAAACGATCAACCCAAATAGGTAATTTTTGTTTTACTGCTTTAGGATCACTCGCTATGTGTCAACGGATAACTGAAGTCTGGTTGCGTCTATGAACACTTGGAGATTTTGTAGTACTTTTTCCCAGGAGATAAGCTAGCATGAGTAATAGATGACCAACAGTAACTAATTACATTTTTTGCTTGACGGCCTTATTGTCTTGTAGGAAGGCCTCTGCACCCCCTCCCGACAATGACACGTTGTGCATCTCACCTGGCCACCCCGCATCCCCTTCTGAGATTGCTTCTCCCATTGGGAGTGAAACTGTAATATGAAATTTGAGATGTATATACATTCAGATGAATGCAGTTTCATCCATTGCTGAAAGAAATGTGATATCCAATTTCAGGTTTTCTGAAGCCATGATCAGCTAGGGATTGGATAGCAGAAGCATGGCGTGTATAAGATCTGAACATTGAAGACTTGCAATGCAACTCAATGGTATGCCTTCCTCAGTTCCTAGTAATCTTTGAAGCCTAAATTCTGAACTGTTTTTTTATACAAGCCTAAATGTTCTTACGTGTTACTGCTTTTGTACAAGACAACATGAGTACAACATCTACAAAAGTATTTTTGAACTATTTTGTGTGCATCTGGCAATGCATACATTAAGTTGTCGCCATTGCCCATCATCTCATAAACTCTATTATGGGAAGCATGGTTTCGTTTTATCCCATATATATCAGTATATAAGGATGTTACCTTCTGTATAAAGTTGGTGATTTGTCCATGCAAATATTTAATTAAGCAGTGTTTGTCTTCTGCATCTTTTTTAATATCTTTTTACCACGACAGGGATGGAGCTCTCAGCGATGTGGAGCTCAATGTATTTCAGGTTGTTCAGGGCCATCTCCAGGATTTTCGGGGCCCGGTGCGAAATGTTAAATGGGACTATGAATTTTTTTTGAAATCCCAAACTAAAGAATAATATAATCCAATCAGACTATTATTTTATTGTATAAAATCTAATATGTGTTTTTTTGCGAATAATTCTAATATGTGTCATTCCATACAAATATGGGTTACTTCATGCAATATTTAGAAATATATCAAACATGAGTGCTGAAAGAGGAAAGGTAGCGCTAAATTAATAAACTGCCTCACCTGTAAAAAAATTGATGTATGAGCACCATCTTCATAGAACAATTCTAGAAATTCATGTGAAGTCAGAACCTTGGGCTGTAGACCACAAATTAATTCATTAATGATTTGTCTTTCTAAATTATAACGAATAATGCTACAATTGATTAATTATCAGTTATGCTACTAGTGTATTGCACATTGTTGAAAATAGCTATACAACCTACAAGGTCTCTCCAGAACAAAAAAAGCCTAAATTTGACAACATATAACACTGTCACGTACTCACATGGAGAAAACAAATTCGGCCGAACAAGTTTGTGATGCATGGATTAATAAATCCCATCAGAAGATCTGACCGTGCGTGCTGAATTTGAGGTAGAAAGTGAAACTGGAGATTAAACAAAATCTTCTTACGATACGGGCGGCGGCCAGCAGATGGAAAGGAATCACCCGTCGGCAGGCGCAGGGGCCCTTGATCGCTCGTCTGCAGCGGCGCACTAGGGCAAAGGCGGCACGCGATCGAGGGAATAGGCAAATCGCGAACGGGCGAAGCGCGCGATCGATAGGTGATGGACGGCTGGGCACTCGAAGTTTCGCTCCTGGCTTTTCCTTCTCTAATTAAGCCTACACATATCAAGTGATTTGGGGGCCCTGTGCGGTCGGCCACTTTGGCCTGATTTGGGGGCCCCAAAAATTTGGGGGCCCTGTGCGGTCGGCCACTTTGGCCTGCCTTGTAGACGGGCCTGAGGTTGTTCTATACAGTGTTATTAGTGTTTTAATATATACTTATTTGCGTAAGAAGTTCGCATATGTTAGTGATTCCTCTCGGCAAAGGAAATATCCTCCCTTCAATACAATAAATAAATTCAATGTTCATGCGCTAAATGAAAATCGTTAGTTCATTATTACTACATTATTATCAGCTATTGATTTTGTAGTATTTATTAATTAGTAGTGCCTCACTAGGATGAACATGTATTTTCTTCTCCGCAAAAGAATGATTTTTCAATGGTTTTTCCGGGCTGTTTATTTTTCAGAAATTGTGACCTGCTGAATTCTTTTTCCCTTACTGCACACATGCACATCATTTTAATTTGTGTGCACTTCCCAACTTGTTAGTGCCATCGTACCATGTTTGTTAGTCATGCTTTACTTATTATTTGGGCACCTTAGGGTAACATCTTGCCAATGTTTGTTCAGAATGGTAAATACATGTTCAACTCGAAATCATATTACCTTTCATTATGTTGGAAGGAAAAAGCCTTTAAAACTAGATATATGTAAGAATGCTGACATTTAAAACTATCCTTAATTTGTTTATATCTTTGTAAAGCACTTATTTATAATGCTTGAGTTATCAGGTTAGTCACATAAAACAATACGCACTTGCACTTTCAGGCATACCTAGACTTGATTGCCAGTTGCTCTACTCTAGGTGTTGGTTTAATACTAATACCTTGTCTTCAAACTTTAACCGTGGAAATTATATGGCTCATGTAAGTGCTAATACTTTCACCTTCAAGTTTAGCAAAGTGACGTACTATTTTCTAATGTATGTGAGGATATATGGCGCTTTATTGCCTGGCAGGCTCAATCTTGATGACACAATTAGAGTAAGTACTTGGAGAAAATTTTATTAGTTACGATATCTTTATTAAGAGGTTTCATTGACAGTGAAGTCCAAAGGTAGAGCTGAACATTATACCATGCTTAAGAATGTATGTGACTTCTATAATAGTGTTTGTCGTACCAGCATCTCTTTTACAGAACAAACATATTTTATGTAGTATCCTAGCTTCAAACTATTTCCCGGTGTTCTTTTGTAAATTGTGCTGATGCATGTCGAAGTACTCAGGCAGTCTGATAATTTATCATTTCATCTCTTTTTCGCCATGAAATGTATCGGTTAATCTTACAAAGTTGATATGCTACTCACTTCAGGCACAGACTCCATGCCCATCGAGTTGCATTTGTGATCAGCCAACACACTGTAAAACTGAGAAACTTGTGCTCGATCGCCTCCAAGAAGTAGAAATTAGTGAATTATCAGGAACTGAACATGAACGTGATTTTGTGCAACGGTCTTTTCATCAATCGATCATGAAAGCAAGGCCAAGGGGTTGTGCCAGATGTTACGAAGCTTGTCCACATTGGAACTATGTATCGAATTTTATGTGCACCGCTGCTTGGTGGGGAAAGTTTTGTATGTTCCTAGAGATTAAAACACTGATTTGTCAATTCTCTTCGCAAGCTTCTGGTTTGTGTGGTCCTATTGTGCTCAGGAGTCAGGAGTGGTGACGAATTCATGTTGTGAGAATATGTCGATGCTGTTGAGACTGTCTTTCTAGGATGCGTGTTTATCTCTGTAACCTGTATGAAACTATGGATTCTAATTAATTTGCTAAAATAGTAGCTGCTTACCCTGATTTATAATAGCATTTGTTAGGTGGGGCGCATTGCTGTTTATTAGTTGAATGGTGATTTCTGCTGAATTTCTGTTATTGTAATGGTATATGGGGCTGTAAGTTCATTCTTTTGATATCATTGTAAAGGTATGGCTCTTTCATGATTTGAACCTTGCACCGGTAAGGTTTCCACAACACTATGTATGATCTAAACAATGGGCGAAAATATTTATTGGAGCATTTGTTTCAAACAAATGATTTTTATAGTAAGATATTTCTAATATTTAAGTGTGCGTGATGTATTTTAGATAGTACTGCAATATTGTGTGCCCGATTGTTATTGAGATTAACAAAATATTTAAAATTATAGTGAAAATGTACAATCTCCAATAACACAGTGGGTATTAATATTTATATTTGTTAAGACGTGCGTTGCACGTGCCGCTTACTAGTTTTGTGAAAGGAACTCCTTACGACGGTTTCCACACATTTCCGGGCAGAAAATTCTCGGCGCTCCTCAAGTCAAATAAGTTACACGTACGTACGCTCCATCCACAGCCGTGTACCGAGCCGCTGATGACCGAGGGTTGCGAGTGACCAAGACCAATATATGGCAGCAGCAAGTGGCATCGACGATCGATCACTGGAATGGACAAGCTGGCAGACCCTACGCCTACGTTGCGTACGTATCCGGAGGAAGGAGAAAGCGAGAGGCAGCAGCAGCAAAGTGGCGGCTATCACAGGTTCACGGTGTACAATAATTCTACTGGAAAGGGGATGGAACCCTGACCTGACAGAGTAAAAATATTGTTTTGCACATTGCTTTCGTGCGTGCGTGTCATGTTTGGTGCGGTCATCCACTCGAGGAAACGAAAGAAATGGCGCGCGGTGCGGTGCGGTGCGGCGGTCAGGTCCGTCATGCCCCGGCCTCCCGCCTTACCGTGTATTACGTGCGGTGCGGATCACTTGAACGTACTTTTGACTCCCTCGGAACAGTCAGAGCTGCATGGCATGCGACGGTCGTACCTGCCCCATGGAACTCCCTGCCGGTCCGTTTCATTAACCGGCCGGCGGCTATAAATACGGGCGCACGCCGGTGCGCCTAACCACAGTTCACAACTCAACACAGAGCCACAGAAGAGCAGCATCAAGAGACGAGCGGAGCAGATAAGGCAGCGACCTCCCAGGCTAACACCTGTAAAGAGAATCTTTGGTTCAGCAGCTCTCCTGTACGTGCCTAGTTGAAGCTCGAGGGCACCGGCCGGTAGGAGGACACCAGCATGTCGCCCGTGCACGTCCCGGAGCTCAGCAGCGGCGGGTCGGGGTCGGGGTCGCTCACCCTGAACCCCGTGCAACGCGCGCTCACCCGGCTGTCGTCGTCGTCGGCCCTGACGCCCAGGTCGCCCCCGCCGTCCTACGGGAGCATCGTCACCGTGCTCAGCATCGACGGCGGCGGCGTCCGCGGCATCATCCCTGGAACCATCCTCGCCTTCCTCGAAGAGAAGCTCCAGGTGAGCAATTAGCTTTTGCTCCCGTTGCACCCATGGTAGTTACTGCAGGTGCACCAGTTCTAATGGCTTTCTTGCTATTTTCTGTAGGAGCTCGATGGGCCGGACGTGAGGATCGCCGACTACTTCGACGTGATCGCCGGGACGAGCACCGGGGGCCTGGTGACGGCCATGCTCACGGCGCCCGACGCCAAAGGACGCCCGCTCTTCGCCGCCAAGGACATCAACAACTTCTACCTGGAGCACTGCCCAAAGATCTTCCCTGCCGTCTACGGCGGGCCCCTGGGCTTGCTCAGGAGCATGAGGGGGCCTAAGTACGACGGCCAGTACCTCCACTCCGTCGTGAAAGAGCTCCTCGGCGAGATGCGGGTCGGCGAGGCGCTGCAGAACATAGTCATCCCCACCTTCGACATCAAGCTGCTCCAGCCCACCATCTTCTCCAGATACGACGTACGTGCATCATCATACATATGCATGGGCTCGTCGATTAGATGTTATTTCTCCATGCTCATGCTTACGTGAGACGTGAATGTACAGGCCCGGAACGACGTCTCCAAGAACGCTCTTCTGTCCGACGTCTGCATCAGCACGTCGGCGGCACCTACTTACCTCCCCGGCCACCACTTCGAGACCAAGGACAAGGATGGCAAGCCCCGGGCTTTCAATCTCATCGACGGAGGCGTTGCCGCAAACAATCCGGTGAGTGATAGATAACTGGTTTATGTCTCAGTCCCTTAAAAAACACTCCAAAGAATATAATGGAATTCTCATGACGTCCATCTACTACTGTGCTCTAATTTGATATATGTTGACATTGGATACATGCAGACAATGTTGGCCATGACGGACGTGAGCAAGCAGATCCTGCTGGGCAACCAGGACTTCTTCCCGATCAAGCCGGCCGACTACGGCAAGTTCATGGTGCTCTCCCTCGGCACCGGCTCCGCCAAGGTGGAGGAGAAGTTCGACGCCGCCGCGTGCAGCAAGTGGGGGGTCCTCGGGTGGCTCTACAACCACGGCACCACGCCGCTCATCGACAGCTTCAGCCAGGCCAGCGCCGACCTCGTCGACATCCAGGCGTCCGTGCTCTTCCAGGCGCTGCGCTGCGAGAAGCGCTACCTCCGCATCCAGGACGACGAGCTCAAGGGCGACACCTCCTCCGTCGACGTGTCCACGCCGGAGAACCTCAACAGGCTCGTCCAGGTCGGCAAGGCGCTGCTCAAGAGGAGCGTGTGCAGGGTGAACGTCGAGACGGGCAAGACCGTGCCCGACCACAATAGAGGCACCAACGAGGAGGAGCTAGTCAGTTTCGCACGGATGCTCTCACAGGAGCGCAAGGCCAGGTTGCAGAAGAAGGGAGTCAACGTCCCACAGTAAATAACATTGGGTGGTTAATAGTAGCATGTAGCTAAACTCATATTATTACGTGCAAGGCAAATATAGGATAAGTCAATAGATGGTCGAACCACGGTAGGCTAGAAATATTGAACTGCCAAAGCTCAGACTCACATAGGTCTGGAAACAAGTTGTATAAGTGGGAGAATGAAATAAATAGCCAACTATTTATTGTGGGCACAACATGAAATTTATCGGCCTATATTGGATCCTAGAAAATACACATTGGCTCCCGCGTCACTCTGCGGGGCGACATCTGAAACCCAGCCGTTCCCGTCCACCGCCGAAGAGAGCTGACATGCAATCACTGCGATACTGCAAAATTTGGCATTCGTCATTTTAAGAATATAACCCTTGTGTGTGACAAACATGCATAGGTAGTCATCATTGTAGGAGTAATCCTTGTATATAAGGAACTCATTAGGCGGAAATTCAATTTGGCTCCCGGGCCCAAATATTTTTTCAAATGTCAAAAAAATCAAGACAAATTTTTTATGTGATTTTAGTCACACCAAATGCTACATGCAAATTTTAAGGCAAAAAGGTTAAGCACTTTGGCCTGTGCACAAAATAAAATTTGAAGACCAAATGTCACCTAAATTTGTTTTTTCTTTTCCCAGACGAAACACTACCACTCCATTTCGCATAAATTTGTCAAGCGTTTTTTCTTTTCACAGACGAAACACTACCACTCCATTTCGCATAAATTTGTCAAGTATGCTTGCGACGCTAACATCTACAACAAATATTCAGATTTTTTTTGATTTTTTGTTACCCACTCGGTATGTTTGCTGTACCAAGATGTACCAATAACAATAAGTTGAAGGATGGGAGATAGGGTGGACGAGGATCAAGACGCGGTAAGGGCGAGGCAGCTAGAGTTCAGTGGGAGGAGAGCATGTTTCTAGTTTTATATGTTGGGCAGTGTCAGCGCATGGTAAACCGAGAAAAATCGGTTATATAAACCAAAAAAAAGGGAGAGGGGAGCACGTACGTGGGAGCAGACGAAAGAGATAAGCAGAATAAACATATGTGGGAGGACAGACGAAGACACAGGCGAAAGAAAATTTACACAAGATGAAACATTTTCATCTTTTTAAGGTAGTATATACACTATTTTCTTATAACAACGAGGACATTTCTTCTAAAAAAACAAGGAAAATTTTCAACAAAAAAATAAACTCAAGTCTTGTCATGAATATGAACCAGGCCATTTCATACAGAAGAAAATAAGAACTAACATGTATTCCTTCACCAACTCATTCTAAAAGTGATGAAACCTACAACCGTAATCTTGTTTTGGATAACCAAACATGGAGCATTGTTCCCATTCAATTTCGGGTCCCTATAATGTATATCCTGTCTGCATTTGTGCACACGAATGTGCCTAAAAGCATAAACTCTTCATAGGAGTGCAAAATCGGTGATATCTCTCAAAGCAATCATCATGATTCGATGGATTGACGAGAGAAAATATAGTTGAGCGGAGATGGGAGACAAACATATGGAGCATACAGCTATTTTAAGTATGGCATAACAGGTTCAGTGGCTCCATTCTTTTGGGTTGGTTCCTGTTAGACTTCCTCCACCTGTAAACACAATTTTCACAATTCATCATTCATTCACCAGTAATGGTTATAAAACTCACTGAAAAGTATATACTAGTTTTTTTAGCTGGAAATGTAGGATAGTTGCAAAAGTAAGCAAACAGATGTTCAACACTATGGCTGCAAATGGTAATTGCTGGAAAATCCACATTGGTATTATCAGTCAAACTATCCAAACTTTACTACAAGCACCGTTTCAAAATGTATGGCCAATTTTATCAACAAGATTAGCGATTATACAAGGATCGGTCTAAAGTATAGATTGCATTGAATATGGTCCAAATAAATAGAGAATATTATATTTTTGGTCCCTCAAGTATCCCATTATTTCCGAAATAAAAGACCATGCAATTTTTAGTCTGTTTCTAGAGAGGAGGCCTACTTAAGTATCATCAGGACAAGTTTGCATAACACTTCCGAAATGGTAGCAAAAGATGTATGTTTGTGAGAGAAAACAGTTCATTAGGAAGAACTGGATCAAACATGAGGTTGAATGACCGACCTGTGGAAGATTCATTAACTCCATAACAGCTCTCTTCGGAGTTAGTTCATTATCAATTATTCGTGCAACTGCTGTCAGGACTGGCAGTTTGACGTTGTACTTCTGAGCTAATGCAATGACAGCGCCAGCAGTTGACACACCTTCAGCAACCTGAAGTGACAGACAATATACTACTTACTAACCATACAGGTGATATCTCGAACCAATAGAGGGGAGTGTAACAAACCTGATTCATTGAATTCAAGATCTCATCAAGTTTCTCGCCTGAACCAAGACGCAATCCCACATTTCTGTTCCGTGAAAGATTTACAAAACATGTAAGCATGATATCACCTGAGCCAGATAAACCAGAAAGGGTTGTTGGCTTTGCTCCCATCTGCAAATTAATAAGTTGATCCTTTAAAACAGTAGTTTTTGGTTTCATAGATAATACAGTCCAGAAAATAAACTACTACTGCACACCTTTGTCGCCAACCACCGAATTTCAGAACAGCCTTGAGCAACAAGGGCAGCCATACAATTATTTCCAAGATGCATACCTTCAACTATACCTGCTGCTATTGCAAGAACATTCTTAAGTGCGCCTGCAATTTCTACCCCTGTAACGTCACTGAAGCATCACAGTTCACATTTAAATATTTTTTGTAATATTTGAATGCATCGCTATGAATCGATGCAAAACTCTAACAGTATATCTCATAATTCATCTTGCCGGTCTGAAATCTTAAAACAAGCATAATAAAATTAGATAAGATAGCTTTATCTGGAGAAGAAATTTTTCAGTGTGCCACATCATCTGAAGATACTACTCAAAACCCAGTGTGCTATATCAGCTGAAGCTACTGCTCAAAATCCACCACTACGATGCATAGTAGCCAATGGATTGAAATCCAAAGCGGGGGGGCTACATGGCACTCCAACACACAGCAGCTTCATTTTCTTTTTGTGAATACGGAAGAGATCTTCATATCATTCCATTCCAAGAAGGAAAAGTTTACACTGCCGTCTTACGGCTCTACAAACATAGCAGATTCTTGAACACGTTTGCAAGAAAACACAAGCAACTGCTCTAGAAAAATTCAAAAGCCTATTCTCTAACTACATGAAGCAAAGCAAGTATACATCTGACGAACCACACTCAGAAAGGAGTTGCTCTAGGCTGGACAGACACAGGTTAATCGAATATACCTCTGGTCGACCATTAGCTACTGGCTTCGCTATCGTGGGCGTCTATTGTGAACCTTGATTCACAACGGGATAACTACGGTGCTGAAGATAGCCAGATGGCATGGCTGTGAGCGATTGGGCAGACATAGGTTTAGATGAGAGAATAAGTTGGGGAAATAGATTGATTGTTCTTGCTTTCCTCAACCCTAGATACGTACTATGTTTATGCAGTAGAGCTTAGGCCTTACTAACACAACTGGACTCCTTAGACCTATGCTAATATGAACTCCTTAGGGCAACTCCAACGCGGATCACCGAAATGGACCTTTGTGGGTGGTTCACGACACATATAGGGCTTTTTCTTCCTTATTAGTTATTTGTATAGTCCTTCCTTCTCCCAATATGTCGTATGGTGGTAACCCTTCTCTTGAGGTGGTAAGAGATCTTCTGGTGTCCTTGGGGTGTCTTGGGCTTTTGGGGTCAGTCTTGGCGTCGAAGGGAGGCAGGCCGATACGTGAACTGACTTATCACTCCCACTCATAAGGGACAAGGATCAAGAGCGCCACTTCAACAATTCTGCGGTTATGGGAGATTTGTGCTCTCTAGGTCCTAACTGCGGGATCACATGGTCGTATACTCGTATTGTATCCCTTAAAGATAGGTACCAAACTAACCGGGCGAGGACTACCGATATAAGGGAAGTACTGACCCCCGCCAAGGGGAGGGAGATACACGGGACCACATACCCTTAACCTAGCCCAGTAGATAGGGAAGCTCTATTATAATCAGTTGTGTTCATCAATAAAGATGGGTAGGCAGGACTAAATCTGATTATTAGTCCAGCTGGGCCGGGGGCCAGGCTTGCAAAAGCCCAACCTTCAAACTGCAAGCCCAAGCCCGGCCCGAACGACACTTCTCGTCACCTCCACGTGTAAGCCCGGCTTGAAGCTTGAAAGACCAGCCCGAAATCATGAAAAACAGAAGCCTGAGCCCAGCCTGAACTGCCTTTATGGCTAGAAAATGAAGCCCAAGCCCAGCCCTAATGCAAAGCCTGACCTGACCTGGCCTGGGTTTTTCGGGCCAGGTTGTCCATGCCCAGGTCTAGGCAGGACGTAGAGCTATTACCCATCTGGGGGTTGAACCTGGGTAAAACCACTGTGTCAGCATCATCGCCGACGAGATCCCTTTGGGCACCACCCCTCTTTACATTTGTTCCACGACTACCTTCAGATCGTAAGATCGATGGACTATTATCCGTCACACAACCTTAGATACATGGTATGCTTATTACTACTCCCTCCGTCCCATAATGTAAGACATTTTTGCAAGCTATATTAGGTTGTAAAAACGTCTTGCATTATGGGACGGAGTAGTAGATGCTTAAGCCTTCCTAATCAATCGGATTCCTTAGACCTATACTAATATGAACTCTCATCTTGACACCTAGCCTATGGAATCTGGAGGCCGACTCCTTCTCTCTGTTTGGGCTCCCTCCTGGTAGTCCACAACACTTTCCTACATGAATAACTAAATCAATTGTCCACAGGTGGGCAATATAGATCCCCTTATGCAAAAGAAATCTCAGTTGTTCATAGTAAGTTCCTATTATTTAATTATGCAGTAGCAACTAGTTTTGTGGCTAAGACAATACTGCGCAACCAAACAAACAATAATCGTGGTTATGACATGCATGCTTTTGTACACGTTTTGTGGCTGAAGATTAAGCGTCTAAAGGTGAAGTATTAGTTATAACTACCTTGATGTGCTTATCCTCAAATTTGAAGACGCTAAGAGCTGTTGAACAGCACTTGCCAGCTTTCTGTCTTTGGATGCCACCACCATAGCTGCAATATTAAGTTGGATAACTGTATAGCTGTATTTACAAACAGATTCCAGAAAGTGCTTGGAAAGCCAAAAATTCTTCAACATAGCAACATGAACCAGACAACTTAGTGTCACAGGAAAGCACAAGAGAATATGACATAAAACTTAACAATATGAGAAATGATCTTAACTAACCTGTTGGTAGTTTCTCCATCAGTTCTACTGCAAAAGAAGGTCCTGACAGAACAATAAATGGTTGGCGAGGATTTCCCAGTGCAAGAGGAATGATTTGAGACATTGTCCGAAGGGTGTTAAGTTCCAGCCCTTTGCTAAGTGATATGAATGGCAACTTTGGATCAACATATGTTGAAATACTCCCAAGAAAGGATGAACTGAACTGCCAGGAAAAATATCAGACTCCAAAAAAGAAGAAACCCTCCTGGAAACCACAGTGCTTCATAAAGAACTGTTAATACCTGAACAGGGACAGCGTGGAAGCAGAAATTAGCTCCTGCTAAAGCTTCACTAGCACTAGTTGTTGCAACAATATTTTCTGGCAAGCTGTATTCTGACAAGTATTTGCTGCAGTGGAGTGAAAGCAGCATGTTACATACAAAGTTTGGATGGCTGTGTGCATCAATCAATCGAATGGTTTGCAATATTCTCCTTACGAAACTAGCCTCATCATAACAATCATCGAGAAAACACGACTAAAACAGACCCTCTTGGTGAGTTAGTGTTAGGCAGATAGTAAGGAAAGCAACGAGGTTACCCACGAGTTGACATGGCGGTCGTTGATGGAGCGGCAGACGAGGTCATCCCGGAGCAGCATGGCCACCTCAAGGTCGGGCTTCTTGGCTGCCACCTGCGCCGCCATCGCCGTTCCGAACGAGCCCCCTCCGAGGACCACCACCTGCAGTTTCCTCCGACGATCAGATCCCATCCCACAAATAAGTTTGCGGCGCCATGGGTTGAAGCAAACAAGAGTCTTTCCGTCACCTTGCGCGTGGTCTCGAGGACGTCGCTGCGGTTGCGGCTGCGCCAGGAGCGAGACCACCGGACGAGCTTCTCCCACGCGATCCGCACCACGCGGCGGCGGTCCTTCCGGCCGCCGCGTGGGGCCTCTCCCTCGTCCGTCTCGGCATCTGGCGGCGGCGCGTCGGAGGCGGCGGCGCAGATGGGTAAGCCACGGTGGCGAGCGGTGGGGGTGCGAGGGCGAAAGATTGGGGCGGGGGGAAGGAAGGCGGCGGTGGCCATGAGAGCGAGCAGCAAAGGGGGAAAATGGAAGAATGGGAGGTACAGCATTTTGCTATCTTATCCGTTCCCGCCCCTTTCTCGGTTTCTCGTTTGTCGCTCTGCTTCATCTCAAAACGCCCGCACGCATGCATCTCGACCAGCTTTTGCGTATTTAAATACTCCCTCCAAATACTTGTCTTTTTTTAGCATCAGTACAGACACAAGTGTTCATATACATGCGCATACACTCACCCCTATGAACGCAAGCACGCACACCCTACCCCTATGAGCCGGCATATCATCTTGAAATTTACGAAGTCACCGTAGGCACCTCGTCGTCGACGGGAACATCTCCTCCCACTGAAAGCGCATCGCCGGAAATTCTGAAATAAATTCAGAAATAATGCGAGCACCAGGATTTGAACCCTAGTGGGTTGGAGATACCACTGTCCACCTAACCAACTCAACCACAGGTTACTTGTCCTGAAAATAGATATAAATGGATGTATTTGGAACTAAAGTACATCTAGATACATCCATTTTTGGGACAAGTATTTCCGGACGGAGGGAGTATATTAAACCAACTCCAGTCCTTTTACCAATTAACATCTTAGAATATTTCACAAAACCATTATCGCCTAGCTTTCGATTTTTTGGAAATATATTGGCAGATGAGTTAGTTGTTGTTATACTTATTTCGTTAGTCTCCTTAGTAATCCCTATACTGGTCATGTTTCTTGAATTATTTACAATCGATATTCAAGCTCTTATTTTTGCAACACTAGTAAGCGTGCACGTACAACGCACATCTCTCAAATATAGCACTTGCCTTTTGAAATCTATTTATTTTTTATTGAGTTGATTTTTATTTAGTTTCTTTCCACCTAAATAAGGTATCATGGGCCTAACTGCTAAAAAAATGGCATGTTTCTTGCAGAAAAAATTGATAGCAAAAGCGTGGAAATTGAGTTGGGCTGCATGTTTGTGGTAGAATCGGTACAATTGATGGATGACTATTTGGATCTGGATGTGGCAGTAATTATGAAGTGTAAGCAATTTGCGATGGACTTCACCAAAATATGCTTTAAGCATTGCTTCCGCGAAGCAAACCAAGTTGCTGATTCTCTAGCCATTTTTTTTAGTAGCCGATCTTCTAATTGTTGGAAGATTCGATCCCAGACTTTGTTTCTCGTCTCCTTATAAATGATATGACCATTATATGAGAAATATAGTCTATTACCCATCAAAGAAATGTACGATTCACACAAGCTACCATTTTTTAAATCGACAAAGCATGAAACTATATTATTATTATTAGTTTCCAAAAAAAATACAATTCAATCCCAATTTGAAGCAACAATTAAAAAACAAAATATTAAGAAACACTATACCTATTTGTTCTCTGATAAAGGTCCACCTATTTATGCGTTGGCATAGATATTGTTTGTTGCTTCACTGTTAGTGAACTTCAAAATTTGTACCAAAATCGCTTACGTGGTTCCATGATAGTAACTTACATTTCTATAGCTTCCTAATCAGACATAGATTATTGAATAAAAAATTATGCAATTGTCTTTAATAATTTTAAATTAAAATTTAATTGCCAATGGACTCTTTATATTATCACAACCTTTAAAGCACGCTTTGACGGCCTGACTTGATTAATAAAAAGACGGAGAGACCCGTGGCCACACACACCACTGACACTCTCATCTTCCTCCCTATCTCTCTATCTCTCTCACACGGACAAAGTACAAGCTGCGCCTCCGCCTTCCCACTGCCTCCCGTCGCTGGCGCAGGGACCCTCCCCCTCCCTTGCTGCGCGCTGCTTTGGCAGGGACCACCCCTCCCCTGCCTCCCAGTCCCCACCGCTGCTGAGACGCCGCCCTTCCCTTGCATCTCCACCTCCATCGATGGATGGAGGCGCACACTTCAGCTCCACCAGATCCTCGGTTGCGGACTCGACGCGAGCGATGGAGGGCTCTGCAGCGCCTAACTCCTCCTGCGGGAAAAGACGCGGAATCGGAGCGAGCGCTGATGAGCGCCAGCGAGGACGCGCTGCTCCGGTGGGTTGGGCGTATCGCGAGCCTCACCGTGTGGCCAAGTACGACGTGCTCCAGAGTGGAGCGGTCGACGCCCTCCCCACCTCGCCCGTGTCTGGTATTTCGTCATCCGCCCTCTATTCGGTTCAGCTCTGTTCCGCTGTGTGCGCCTTGACGCCGCCGCCCTAGCCGCAGCCCCACACCTCGCGCCACGGCCGCCACAATCCCATGGCTTGGCATAAGTGTGATCTAATAATTCAGAAATGTTTTTCTGTAATCAATTGCTCATGCAATTCTATAGGCTGTGGAAACTGCTCTTTTACACTGGTACAATTGCAGTGTTAAGCTGTAACTTATTTGTAGTTTATTCACAATGAGTACATAATATCTCTATATAATGCCACACCAAAAAGGCATATTTGATTAGTCTTGTTTGGTCGAACATTCTCACATGTAATTCTGGATGCTCTAGCTGATCTGTGTTCTCATTTATAACAAGATGCATTGTTGTATATCTGAACAGCAGGTTTAGTTCTGACAGAAAAAGCAATAGGGCAGGTACAACATGAAGTTAGGTTCTAGTGTTTTATATACAGTGCGGGTACATCTTCCTTGCTTAGTCTAATTGTGATTGTCAAGTATTCCTTGATTGCTGATTTTTTTTTTTGTGAAATCTTCTTGTGCATATATGAAGGGAAGCAAGCTTGGATTCACTGAATGATGTGTACACACCAAGTGCGCCTCAGTTTCATAATAGCAAGCAACCCCATTCTGAGGTATGTTCTCTTCGCTTGCAGCCTTTTTAAGAGTTTGATCTCCTCTGATGGTGATGCTTGATAAGTGGTCTTTATCGATGTGCTGTCTCAGAAAAGCGCTTTCTCCAGCGATTGATAATTGTAGCTCTATATGCTTGTGTTGCTAACATTAGAAGCAACTGGACAACCATTTGGTTCATAAACTCAAACCATTGAACTTTAAAACATCACCTTCCGCATCTGGTGTGTATCATACAAGAAAACTTCGGCAAACCAACATTTAATTATTTAAACAGAAATTCACCTTGTTAAGCACAGAAGTGGCACTTGGGAGTATGCATTTGAGAAACATGCATGCATAGTACCCAATACCAATTGGCAGGCCAACATATAAGAACAAATTTTGCTTAATTGTGTTGCAGATATTTAGAGAAGCATGTATTGATTTTTATTGGCACAAAATGATTTGTCGTAGATTGTCATAGAGGTCCTTTCATTCAAATGGCCTAAAAGTAACATAAAAATTTGGTAATCCATTGGCACAAATGGACTGCATATAGTACTCTCAAGTCTGCAATACAATACCAATTGGCAGGCCAATATTCATAGAAGCATGTACTGAACTTAGGTTGTCGAAATTCAGAGAAGCATGTACTGGATTTAGCAAGTAGAAATTCAGAGAAGCATGAGTGAAAGAGCCGAGTCTACCTTTTCCTGGATGTTGTCTACCTTTTCTGCTCAGGGTCTTGTTGATCCAGAACTTGTTGACTATCTGACTTTCATGCTACAAAAGATAGGCATCTCCTAAATTATGTTGCTAATTCTTTCGTTTACCCAAGTTGGATGTCAGTCCTCCCAATTATGCGCTTACTTATATAACAGAACATATCATTAGAGAAATGATCAGTGTCATGCATTCAGTTTAATGCAAAGCACATAAACTCTATATTATAGGCCATTTTATTTATTTCACTCGGTATATTAGGAAATAGGAGCACAATTGTAGTCATGTTATTTTTGTACTCTTTGTATTTCTGAATTTTGACCCAAATCTACCATGAGGAATCTGCCCATGAACATTGAATGATGTCCATCATTTTGGTCATTATTAATTTTGTTTTCGCAAGTGCAGGTTCTTCTGATCATGGCACTCTTAATAATTGAAGGGGAGAGTTGGTGTTCATGAAACCAGATTGCTTTGCTTGCTACAGAGTATGAGCCACCAAGATTTGTTTCCCGTGAGGCGTGAGCTGGCTTCCTACGCCCAGACGGTGGCTTGATGTTAAGGTAAAGAAAAATCTGATCAAAGTTAGTACCTGATCCAAGTTCGTTGGCTTGTGGTGAGGGCCTCAATGTGGCAACGGCGGCACCCTGTGCTCGCATCCGTGGGTCAGTAGGGCAGATCTGCAGGCGGCCACGGCGCCCTGCCCTGACGTTCGTGGGGCAGCAGAGGTGGAGCGGACGGTGGCGCCGGAAATCCTTGCTGGCATCCATGGGGCAGCAGAGGAGAGCGGCAAGCAGCGACAGCGGCCTGCGCTCGCGTCCTTGGGGCTGTAGAGGAGCGGACAGCGGCGGCTGAGTCCAGTGTTCGCGTCCATTGGGCAGCAGAAGAGGAGAGAATCGCGGCAACGTCGATTAGCGCTCGCGTCCATGGGGCAACAGCCAGCAGAGGAGGAGCGGCGGGCCGGTGGCGGGGATCCGCACTGGCGTCCGTGCGGCAGCAAAGGAGGACAGACAAATTGTGATTGTGAGGGCAGAGAAAATTACGGGATTGAAATCCCCTATCCCCGCTAATTGAGGACGAAGGGTTGCGGTGGGCAGTCTGCTCCGGCAGAACATTTCATCTGGATTGTTCATTTGTGTGGCAGACCCTTGATGTAATATGGACCGCTAGATGTGATTTAATTGAATTGATCGCCTCTAGTAATCCTGTGTACACTTTGTGGTGTGTTTGTAGGGGAAATCATGTTTGCTTTTTTAATAGTAGTATAGATATAGATTAGCCGCAACCTATATAGGTGAATCCATGGAGGGTCATCATTGAATTGACTAGTTTTAGAAATAGTACTTTTTTTGCAGCTTAGCTCAATTTATGCATGGTTTCAGCTAATCAGCTTGGTTGCAAAAAAAGAGTAAAAAATACGTATGAATATACAGCCTAGAGTTGTAGGAGAGATAATATAATAGACTATATTATGGAATTTTCAAAGTATATATGCATTAAGGAGGGTGGAGTTAGGTCATTTTATTATTATCCAAATGGTACCTTCCGATTCTTGTCTAGAATCCTGCAAACGGAAAGTAAACCAGAGAAAACTTTTGCAAAATTTATAGAAAGAAATCCTGCAAACTTTGCAGGTGTCTGGACCACCACCACGTATGCAAAATTTTCTTATAGAATTTTCCTTTCTTTTTATAAGTTTTATCACTTTAACTGAGACTCGAACTGAAATCTAGCCACACCCTTTTTAGAAAGCACTTCAACATTAATTTTTGGACATCATGAATACTTTGTTGAATTAACTTTTGCAATATTTTTCACTTTTCAAAAAAAGGTAAATACTTTTCTCTACTACTATTAAAAGAGCAAACTTGAGTACCCCTAAAACCACACAACAAATTATACACAAGAGTACCAGAGACGTTAGATCAATCAAACTAACCCATATCCGACAATCCATATTACATCAAAGATCTGCCGCATAAATTAACGCTCCAGATTAAATGTTCTGCCAGGCAGACTCGACGCACGTCCTGCCCCCCGCGATGTGCGATCCACCCCAGGCAAACAGACCGCCGCACATCACGCCGCTAAACGCATCATCCTCTGCCCCAACTGCGCCCCGCCTCCCTCCCCACCGCCGTGCTCCCCCTCTCCGCACGGACGCCCTCCCCGCCTCCGCTGCCGCCCACGCAACGGACGCCATCATGGCAGTCGCCGATCCGCTCAAGACCCAAAAGCCCGTCGCGAGGACCTAGAAGTCCTCCATGGAGCTTAAGCCGCTCCCTCCGGGCCTGCCGCACCAAGGAAAAGCGGATCGAGTGGGGCGCGGAAGGAGCCGAGGTCGGCACGCCGCCGTCGCGTGGGCGTGTCGGCGGCGAACAGGGTGTCCCCAAGAACCGGCCGTGGGTCAAGAAGACGGTGATGTTCCCAAATCCCACATTCGTCGCTCCCACCTCCGTCACCGTGTACGCCTCGCCGTTAGCAACAAAGAAACTAAAGCGGTCCTACAAGACTAGGTCCCCTGTCAATCAAGGTCGCGCAGACCTCGCACAAGTTCCTGGTGGCAGCATGATGAGTGGGCTCAAGCAGCAACCCGGCGTCAGCTTGACGGCGTGGACTATCAGGATATCATCCTGATGCGTGCTGATCAATTCAATCGTGGTGAGAAGATGAGCTCTGCTATACTCAAAAGTGTGCACCACAAAGAAACGAGAAACTCTGAAACTATACATGGGTCAGTGATCTATAGATTTATCTTTCAAGAATACCAGCAGTTGGTTTCGTTTCAAACTAATTAGGTAGATATTTGTGCAAGTTTATAGAAATTTGTCATGCCTAGCTAGCTGCTCTAGCAGTCAGTTGAATCTGTGTTTGGGTCAATTTTTGAGGTTTGGTCTGGCACAACTATATTTCAACGGAGGTAGGTGACACTCATGAGACAAGAGCACTTCACAAGGGCTATTATAGCAAAGAAATCGCTGGGTCTGCAATTCTGGATCAAAGGTAAGCTCTTCTTGCTTCTTCCATGATCAATTAGGCTTTAAAATAACTCTTTCCTACATCATGCTTGAAATACTAAAGATGTTATCTGCAGGACACAGAAAAGATGATGGAGTTAGAGCTTCCGTACAGCAGAGTCTTAGGTAATTTATGTTCTGACCATGTTTTTACTGCAGAACCAAATTATGAATGCTTAATCGGAGCTATTTCTCACTCAGTTTCCTCTAGGTCTCTACCAATTATTGTTTTTCTTTTGAGGTGAATGCAGCTGCTGGTCACACTTTAACCACACGTCAATTGTAGGAGTGGTGCGGCGCCATCCTGTACCACAAATCATGCGAAGAATGATGGGTGGTGTAATCCTATGCTAGCTAGAGTGCTAGACTGATTTCAGAAACTCTTGGAGCTCATCTTTTGGCCTGAAACACCAAGAACTAACCTGCCACAGCAGTGACTACTGATTAATACAATGGAGTTCATTTGATCCATCTGATAAAATACCTATTGGGGAATAAGCGTGAAAAGTAATCACCCACTCTTTCCGGAGTGGAATTCAGGTATGCCTGCTCATCTATTTATTTGACTGTTGTTATAGATAGATTCATCCGGGTCTGAAATGTTAATGGAGTTGTTTCATTCCTCACACAATCCCTTTCAATTGGATCAGTTCTCCTTTTTGAATTACTCTATATTCCATACATATATGTTTATTATGTTCATCGAGACTGCAAGACATTTATTTTGTTGATATTACCTTCAAGGGAACATGGTACCTACGATGCAGGAGGACTATTGGAAATCAGTTTTAAATTTAATCAAGTGTATACTTCTCTTTTGTCTCTTCCGCAGCCATGATGTTAAGAAGTTCAGTGTAGGCAGGAAAAAAAATCTTGGTAAGCTATAATCTTCTAATCACAGTCTTACTTTTTTTATTACTCTTGTTAGTGCTTCCGTTACTTTCTACTGAATATGTTCAATGGGCTAGGGAGTGGACCTTCCATGCAAACTCAAGTGATAATATGTGCATGTTGTGTTTTTAGTCCTGTAAATTTAATAAGCCAACACCTTTCATTTAAACAAAGTCAAGATCACACATCTATTTTTGACCTAGAGCCATTTCATTGCCAATAAGAGCAGCTTTTGCATGGTAATTGATAGCTCTTCCTCTCAGGTATGTTCTCTTTTTAGCATAATCATATCCCAGTGTGTTGTATATTCTTTTCTCCAATGAAGGTCTGTTGCATGACCAATTCATTTCTCCCTTCTATCTGATTGCCAGACTGCTGACGACTTTTCGATAAACTGTCTGTCTTTTTCGACTGGCCATTAGTTTCTGAAATTAAGGTACTGTGATTTGGGAGGAATAGATGTGTACACACTATTGTTAATTGCAGGAGGGTGATTTGTAATCTAAAGCCTAAAATCTCTGGATTGGACGGCGACGGCGCATCGGCGTCGCTTACTTCTTGAAGACGCCGCCTTGGGAGCTCTTCGTGGTCAGTTTGGTGCGGTGGTGGTCTGCCAATCTTCAGTAGTGTCCCTGCTCGGGAGTTGCGGTGGGCTTTTGGGTCTTGGCCAGAGACGGTCGCGATATATGGGTTTCCTACAGAGGCGAGGTCGCCACAGATGTTGTCCTATCCCCCGCAACTGGTTGGCATGTTCATGCGTGCTCGGGGGTGAGCTGCTTTGCCGGCCGACGGAACGACGTCCTTTGATCCAGGACGAGAGGGCAGGGGTGCCCTCTCCGGAGGCTGCGACAGGATAACAGGTTGGCCTTGGGAGGGGCGGAGCGTGGCTTTCTTCCGGCGACGAATAGCTTCCTTGTCGCAGTTGCGTTGATGGCATTATCTGCGGCCGTCGTGGGCTTCAGATCCTACGGATCCTTCGGAGCTCGTTAGTTGTTCCATAGTGTTTTGTATCCGGTCGTGTTTGTCTTTCGTTTCTTATGGTATTGCCGTCTGTAATGTCTGGTTTGCTTTATTATTTATAAAGCGGGGCGAAACCCTTTTTGGGTAAATATGATAGAACAATGGATTACATGGTTGCTTTTCAAACCTATTCAGGTTGGTGGAAGTCGTGAACTTTATATTCATATTAGTTCATGTATTTGTTTACTGGCGGTAACTATTTCATCTGATGGTATTGCTATCGTGTCATACAGAACAAGTACTCTGATGATGGCAAGAAGCATAATGTTAAATGAACTGGGTAATGTTGAGGTTGATGATAGCATGCTTGTGTAAGTTTTTACAAGCTGTACATTATATGGATGAGATCATGAATGTGGTATGAAAAAATGTCTGTCCAGTGTACAAAGACATGAAACTGGATTCAGAAATAAGAAATAGTCGCTTCGACGACAGCGGTGGCGGGCACCGTGGCATGGACGACGGTGATCCCCTCGGCGGCGGCGATCTGCAGCAGGTCATGCTGGCTCTGCACCAGGCTCGCCGGCATGAATTGACCCCCTTCCACCGCCCTACGCCCCACCTGCTCGGCGTTCACCTCCGCTGGCGCCTACTGGCACACGAACTTCACCAGAATTCACTTGCAGGAGATTAATGTGTTTGGGGAACTATATATTGAAAAAGTGTGTATTTTTGCAAGAGAATATATAATTGATGTAACATATATGAAAGATGGTCTGATATTTGGATTAAAGAGGCATACTGATTCATCTTTAAAAAAAGGCATACTGGTTCACAAAGAATAATATTTCTAATTTTCTGGATGTTTGATACAATGTACATTTGTGTTAGACGTGCATTGCACATGCATGCTTACTATAGATTATCCTATACATTTCCTTTATTAACACAAATGGCAATTCTATAATCTGTTAGGCATTACATCTCTGTTTTGCGCAGGAAACTTCAGAAATTAGGCTTTTCTTTGTAAATGTCTTCACGACACTGGGTTGGCTTCTGTTCCGGTGGTCACAGAATACTCATGGGATTTCATTTGAATGTTTATTCTTCAGATTATGCTGAACTAAATATGAGCTCAGTGTGGTGTTTGGTTTGAATGGTGAATTTTGTGCGGTGTTTCTGCAGGAGTTTTTTAATCTAAAGCAAGGGTGAGCGCCAAGGAAGGAGGCGCCGCCACGGGCGACGGTGGCGGGGTTGGCCGCTGGCGGCTGCAATATTTAATCATTGTTGTCAACATTGGCACACAGGATTTAGTGGAAGGAAGGGTATGTCTTTCCCCACTTGTTATCCTTTCTTATAGGCTATGATGTAGTGTGATTGGTATGCAAATGTTACAGAGCTCTGAACTACCCTTTTCGCAGTAACTTAAATCATGACGTCTCCCTTTAAGTATGTCATATCCTGTATCGTGATATTAAATATTGTTGTGATGAATTGGAAGGTAAATTTAGGTACCAAATACTCTTATCAGTCAATATTGTTTAAGGCCCAAATTTTTTATTGAACTTTTGGTCAGTTTCAAATATTCGTTCACGATATTCAGAGATTAGTATCATGCATCTGCTATCTTATTTTTGCCTTTGTAATCGTAATAGATGTCTCTAGCTTCAGTATGCTGTTAGTGCACTTCCACTTCCTTCAAAATGATTTTTTTGTGTCGTAACACTTTAGATTTGGAGGAAAAAAGAGAGAGGCTGAACAGAAAAAAAACCTTATGGAATTGAGCGCAAAAGAGGGGGGCACACACAGTTAAAATGTTGTGGTCTTAGTGACATCAAGAATCTGTCATAGTTATTAGCTTTCGCTATTCACTCGCCGATTAGCCCATGGTTCAGCATCAGCTAACACTTTTTTGTGCTCCAGTTTTGGGCCATCAGATTTCCCTGAGAATCAAGGGAAAGGAAGAGGAAAGGAAAATGTTGATACATGCTCTGTTGCAAGTGTTTATGTCGCGCAGGTTGGTTCAATCTATCTTATTTGGGTACACAACAGCTTATATTTTTAAGAAAACTCAAGAACACACTTCTGTGATTTGTTGTGTATTATGTTGATAGATCTGTGGTTAGGGAGCACACTTGGATTACATGTTTCTCCTTTCGGCCCGCTTGCTTGTTTGTTAATGTCCATCTTTTTTGAACTATCATGCAGAAACTTTAATCTATTGTGCAGAATACATTTCTTCAGAGAAACCGTTGGTCGTGTGCAGAATATATTTCTTCAGAAAATGTGTTATTGTGCAGAAACTACAATGAAGTTGTTGGGGAGAAGATCCAGTGAACTCGGCTACATCGGGTTGGGTCAAAGTTACTGGTACATTTTCCTGATCTGCATCCTATCTCAATGTATTTCTGTTAATAAGCACATTTTCATACTTTGAAAGCATGTCGTATAATTATCAATAATAAGGTATTATGGGTTTTGTACATATTCAGGTCCTTCGAACGGTCTATTGTGCGTCGAAAGTCACGTTCATCTCTGGCAAATTCCACCGTAGCCTCGGTCGTACATGTGCTTCGATCTATTTTCGTATTCTTTTCTTGGGTGTTTGACAAATGCTTCACAAACTAAGCTCATGTTAAACATGCACAACTATGTAAGATAGTTTCACCTCTCTTATGTACTTGCAGATTGACATGCATTGCCAATTTGTATTGTTTCTAAACTGAAAAAATGATGCCCTCTTGTTCACCGATTATCCATGAACTCAAATGATGCCCTCGTGTACTTCATTGGCCTTTCATATGCTGGTTGTGCACACATGGCATTAGCTTGTCCTTTTCTACTTTATTTGTTCAGTTCGCTGGAAATGGAAATACCGCCTGAAACTTTTATGCACGTGCCACCTTCGATCTTCAGTACCTTAATATGTCTTGTTAAACTCCTACAAAGGTTATCATAAACCATAACCATCTAACATGCATTGCACTCTGACCCGATGTAGTAATTCGCAACAGCAGTGCCACGGTTCAGTTCAGCATGGGGACCAACTACCTCTACAATGTCCACTCCTATTGGTCTCTGACCTGTCAAACAAGAAGAGATGGTGCAGCTAGCTGCTGAAAAGGAGATGACCGTGGTCCTATTGACAAGAGGAGATGACGAAGACGCAGCAGACCAAGCCTTTGCGTTCTCCAGTCTCATGCACAAGGAGTTTCGCAAGATGGCCAATGTTGTTAGGAACCAGGTCACTCGCAACTACTACATGGCTGACTTGACCAAACCCGCTCTTGCAAGACTTCAATTTACTGCAACCTGGTAAATTTTTTTTTGAAAAGGAGGTTACTGCAACCTGGTAAATGATGAGTATAATGAATGATGCGCTCATTACACTGGTTGTGCGAGTAGGTTCAACATTTGTACCGCATGACTATGTTTCCAGAATTGATTGGGACATTCCCCCTTTTCTTTAGAAATGAATGGAAATTTGCACTCCCTCTATGCCATGCCTGCAAGCATGATTACTCATTATACCCATGTTCATTTTTGGTTATGTTTTTGAAACATGTATATCATTTATGTGTGTGACCGGTGGTGTCCTTTTAAAAATACATATTGTTGTGCATCGATTTCTTCATGGTCGTGCCTTTGTCTATTTTTTTTAAAAAAAATCATAATATCAATGTAAAATTTATATTCACATGACTTGTTCGTCGACAAGGATTCGAAAAGGATTTGGTCCACAAAATTGTGATATACTTTTAAAAAATTCCCCTTGAACATTGTCAGTTTACTCATGATCGACAAATATGTTCACTAAATATTGCCTCATGTTAGCACACTATTATATTTTTGTTCATTGTTTTCTAGAATGAATGATGATTTTTTATATGATAATACGTGCGTTGCACGTGCACATTTACTAGTAGAATTAAATGACAAATACATTAAAGTTACTAGGAACGAGTATATCTATTATTCTATGGTTGTGATGGTATGCCGTGGTTTGGTTTGGTTTCATACACTTGTTGTTTTCATGTTAAGTATGTACAACATTATTCTTTGGATGGGAGGATCAGGTTAATTGTTGAGAATATCATTCTTTAGACGGGAGCATCGCGTTAATTCTGAAAAGTATCATTGAGCGTTGGATGAGACAGTTATGTTAATTATGAAGAATATCATTCTTTGGGAAGGAGAGTATCATTATTTGAACGGAATGATTGCGTTAATCATGGAAAGTATTATCGAGCATTGGACGGGAGGATCACTAGAATAGGTATGTCCCTGTTGCAGCGCACCCACAATAAGTGCCTAAATGACCGCTTATGGTGGGGTCATGAACATAAAGAATACTTGAACATTCATTTTAGAGGCCATCAACATATTTTTCCTAAAGTATATATGCACATTTTGCCTACGTTGTAAATATATTTGTGATTCTAGGAAGACATCTGTCGCGAGTAGCCCCAACATTTTAATCAATATGCACAATTAAATCGAACAAATCTTGAGAGTTGTACAATCAAATTAAGGAAACAAAAAAAAAACAATCATCACTTGCCTATGAAAATGGTTATTAATGTGAGTTTTAAAAAAATGCTTATTGATGTTTTTTTTTCTTGTAGGCATTTTTACAATATATTCTTATTTTTACAGAATAAAACCATCTTTTTAGTATAAAAGTAAAATCAAATGACATACTATACGTTAGGGGCCACGTAATGACCTGCCAGGCGGCAAGCCGCATGTCGCCTGCAAATAGGCAACAGGCCAATACAAGCCCAAACAATTCAGCAAGCAAGCCGAATACAAGCCCAAATCGGGGTCCGGCCGCACGGCGCTATAATAAATTGCTCGTGCTTAAAGGAAAAAAAAAATCAAAATCAATTGCTCGTCGTCTCGATCTGAGAGGTGCCCCGAATCCGACCTGTGCCAGCTATCATGGAGGATACCACTGCTACACACCGCTATCCCGCCTGGGTTCTCCTCGAGGAGGATGCCCGCTACGACGACAGCGAGAACGCCACCACCGCGGAAGCCAGGACGAGGGCCGGCCACGTCGTCAGGATGACCTTCTTTCTCGCGGACCCGCCGGTCGTCTCCTACTTCTGCGTCCACGGCAGCCCCGAACTCAAGCGCGGGGACTACTCCCTTGAGCCCCGGGTGGTTTTCTCGGAGAAACACCTCGTCCTCCTCCGCTTCGCCATCGGCCCCCGTAGCACCGTGCACAACGGCAATCTCTCCGAATACTTCGCCTACAGGGCCAGCCATGACAAGCCTTCGCTTAGGCGGATCCCGACCGCCACTCGCCGGCCGGACAAGGCTAGATCGTATCCTGCCATCTTGCCGTTCGCCGACGACGATGACAACTTCCTCGTCGCCGATCTTGCCCTGACACCGACCTTGGGGGACTATGTCCTCCACACCTTCTCGTCCAAGACGAACAAGTGGATCGCCAAGCCGCTGCAGCTGCAGGCATCTCCGGCCGTGATCGGCGACCTGCCCAGCCTACCCCACAAGGTGATCGCGCTTGGAGCTGACACCATAGGCTGGATCGACCTCTGGCGAGGCATCGTCGTCTGCAACGTGTTCGACCCGGACCCCGTTCTCCGCTTCATCCCGCTGCCCAAGCCCGGGTTCAACTTGCTGCGGGAAGGTGACCCGCGGCCATGTCGTGACGTCGCCTTCCACGATGGTTTTATCAAGTTCGTCGAGGTGGAGCATTTCGAAAGACCCGCTAGTCCTGACAGCGACGACGAGACGAATTTCAAGACGACCGCTGATCTTGACGACGAAGATGTCATCAATGATTCGCAGCTCTACTTCAAGAACTATGGCCATCTAGTGGAAGATGAACCCAGTTATGTCTCTGATGGCTGGAAGATACGGACATGTCACAGGCATGCTTCTTGGGACCATTGGCGCAAGGGTCACAGCGTCCATGTCGACGACATCTCGGTCAACAACCCGATGCACCGTATGGTGCTGCCTGGGCTGTGGGATGGTGGCGCGCGAAAATACACACTGAGGAGTCTGACGACAGTTTGCCCGACACTCACGATCCATGGTGGGGATGTTGTTTACCTTATTCCTATGGTGGAGGTTGGCAAGGGCTGCCTGCTTGGTGTCGACCTTGGCAGGAAGACGGTGGAATTAGTTGAACCATTTTCTGATGGGAGATTTGGTTTGCACCTTGCCCTTGCATGTACATTCTCCGGCTATCTCAATACAACTCCAAGGCATGTTTTTTCTTCTGACTTTGTTCGTCTATTTTCTGTTCCCTGAACGGCTGAACATATGTACACAGTGAAACGAATCTGTCAAACTAATTGTATGCTTTGCCCGACAGCATTTGACATCTTTGCTTTCTGATGCAGCTAGCTTCAATTAAGTGGAGTACCTGTTCCTTTGGTTTTCTTTTTCTTTAATCTACTAGCCAGCACTGTACACTCTGTAGAGTTTTCTCGTACTAGTTTCTAGAATTCTCTGTAACCTTATTTTGTAAGTCCCCCTAGTGACTAGAGGGAGAACAGGGTACTAGATGAACCACTTTCCCCTTGTAATGGAAAAGACCAGAGGGTCAGCTCGTAGCAACCCAGCCAACTTTCCCTGAGATTTGCTCGTTTGCCTCTTTGTCTTCTGATCTACAAGCCGATTCTACTCATCCCCCTGCATCAGTTGGTATTCAGAGCCCAGGTTCGAGTCCATGGCGGGTGGTGGTCGGAGAAATCGGAGCCGAGCCGGGCAGCCGGCGGCGGCTCGGGTTGATGCCGCAGATCTGGACGAGGAGTCCGGAGACGGAGCTATTCCCAGGTACCGGAACCTGCAGGACGTCGATGCCAATTTGGTGGATCAGAACCAAGAGTTGAGACGGCAAGTTCAGGCCCTAGCGCAGCAAATGGCGGCCGTGCAGACGCAGATGGCTCAGATTGCTGTTGCTGTGCAACGGAGGGATATGCCAGAAGACCAGGGCAGTGAGGATGATTCGTCTGACAGCGACGGCTCTCCCGCAAGCTCCCTGAGGCGTCCTGAAGTTAACCCCTTTCAAGCCAGACAGCGACACGGACGGAATCGTGCTACTGCTGAGCGCGAGCACCGCAGGCGGCGCTGCTTTGGAGTTAAGTTGCCGGAGTTCTCGGGAGGGCTCTCTCCTGAGGATTTTATTGATTGGATAGATGAAGTTGAGCGTGTCTTTGAATATGCGGAGGTGCCAGAGGAGGAGCGTGTTCCTGCAGTTGCAATGCGACTGAAAGGGCGTGCATCTGTTTGGTGGAAAAATCTAGAGCAGAGTCGTAGAGTTCGGGGCAAGCGAAAGATTGATTCCTGGTTTGCCATGAAGGAGAAGATGCAGAGAGAGTTTCTTCCATTTAATTATGAAGAATCATTATTCAGGCAACTCCAAAATCTACGACAAGGCACAAAAAGTGTGCACGAGTATACAAATGAATTCTATCAACTAGTATCACGCAACAATTTGAGTGATTCCAAGAGTCAACTGGTGGCAAGGTATGTTGGTGGTTTACGTCAATCAATCCAAGATGTGTTGTCCTTGCATATGAATTTTACAGTGTCAGAGGCATACCAGCGAGCCATCGCTGTGGAAAAACAGCAACAACGACCAGTGCGCACAAACAACGCTCAGTTCCGACCACGATCTAATAATTCTGCACCAACAAGGGCGGCGAGCAGAAGCCACCCAGGGCCAACAAGATCTGCCCCATTGCCTAAAGGTGTCGGGGATAAGTCCAAGTCAGCAACAGCAAGAGGTACTTGTTTTAAATGTGGTTCTTCAGAACATTTACAAAGAGATTGCCCAAGGAACATCGACAGGGATGGTAAAGGATTAGTAGGTGACTATGATGAAGAGACAGAGCATCAAGGTGAACCTACATATGATAATTATGATGATAATGATGAGGTTGAGCTGGATGGAGATACAGGGGACATGTTAGTAATGGAGCGAGCTTTGATGATACCTCCAAAAGACGAAGATTGGCGAAGACGGAGCTTGTTCCACACGCGCTGCACTATAGGTGGAAAAGTATGTCATGTTATTATTGATAATGGCAGTTGGGAAAATACTATATCAGAGGAGGCAGTAAATAAACTTGGGCTTAAGAAGGAAAATCATCCTTGTCCTTATAACATGCGCTGGTTCAAATCTGACAAGGTATCGAAGGTAAAATTTCGGTGTTTGGTGTCTTTCTCCGTTGGCAATAAATTCTTTGATGAGGTAGAATGTGATGTTGTTGATATGGATGTTAGCCACCTAATTCTTGGAAGACCTTGGCAGTATGACCGCCATGCTGTACATGATGGCCGTAAGCACACATATACTGTCATGAAAGATGGCCAAAAATTTGTGTTTAACCCAGTGAAAGAGGATGAGTTAGTCAAATCCAAGAGTTATGAATCATCATGCACCACAAGTCTCATATCTTGTAAGAAATTTATGCGTGAAGCAATAGAAGGAGGCGTATATCTGCTACTGCTTTCAAAGCAGAAGAGTGAAGTTGGCATACCAAAGGAGGCACATGACTTATTGGAAGAATTTTCAGATGTCTTTCCAAAAGAGCTTCCTTCTGTATTACCTCCCATGCGAGACATTCAACATCAGATTGATTTAGTACCAGGAGCTAGTTTGCCAAATCGCCCGGCTTATCGAATGAATCCCAAAGAGTATGAGGAACTAATTCGTCAAGTGCAAGAACTATTAGATAAAGGTTTTATTCAACCTAGCCTAAGCCCATGTGCTGTCCCTGCACTCCTGACACCAAAAAAAGATGGTTCATGGCGCATGTGTGTTGATTCTCGAGCAATAAATAAGATAACGATTAAGTATCGATTTCCTATACCTCGACTCGATGATATGTTGGATAATTTAGCAGGGGCAGTGGTATTTTCAAAGATTGATCTCAAGAGTGGGTACCACCAATTAAGGATCCGTCCAGGAGATGAGTGGAAGACGGCTTTCAAGACAAGAGATGGGCTTGGTTAGTAATGCCTTTCGGTCTTTCTAATGCTCCAAGTACATTTATGAGGTTGATGAATCATGTATTACGACCTTTTATTGGAAAGTTTGTTGTCGTATATTTTGATGACATACTAGTATATAGCAGTAGCATGGAAGACCACCTGCCGCACTTGAGAGAAGTGTTATGCGCTTTACGGCGTGAGCAGTTGTATGCTAATCCAAAGAAGTGTGAGTTGTTGGTCTCTTCAGTCAATTTCTTGGGGTTTATTGTGTCTGGAAGAGGCTTACAAGTTGATCCAAGCAAGGTTGAAGCAATTCTTAGTTGGCCAGCTCCACGCACATTAACTGAAGCTCGTAGCTTTCATGGGCTTGCTTCTTTTTATAGACGCTTTATTCGCAACTTCAGCACAATCATGGCACCTTTCACTGATTGCATGAAACGAGGTGGAGCTTTTGTATTAACGGAAGAAGCGAGGCAAGCTTTCGAGGAGATTAAGGCCAAAGTGGCATCTACTGATTGTCTAGCCTTGCCGGATTTTAACAAGTTGTTTGAAGTGGATTGTGATGCATCAGGAAAAGGAATTGGTGCTGTTCTTAGTCATGAAGCTGAGTTGTATGCAGTGGTTCGAGCATTGCAACACTGGAGGCATTACCTACTACATCAAGAGTTTATTTTGTATAGTGATCATGAAGCACTAAAATACATCCGAAATCAGCCAAACCTGAACCGTAAACATGCACGGTGGGCAAGCTTTTTGGAAGAGTATAATTTTGTACTCAAGCACAAATCTGGAGCACAAAACAGGGTAGCTGATGCACTGAGCCGCAGAGCACAATGCCTAAGCATGATGAGGGTTCAAGTTGTTGGTTTTGACAGTATTCCGGAGCTCTATACTACTGATCCCTTTTTCAACAAGATTTATGAGGCTGCTCAAGAAAGAAACTCTGCTGAATATACCATCCATGAAGGATTTCTTTTTCGTGGGGTTCAACTCTGCATTCCAAACAGCTCTGTACGTGATCTGATCATAAAGGAGATTCACAATGAAGGGCATCGAGGCCGAGACAAATCTGTAGAACTATTGCTGAAACAGTATTTTTGGCCGCATGCTCGACGAGATATGGAAAGGTTCGTGAAGAGATGTCATGTCTGTCAAGTTTCAAAAGGTACAGCTACGAATGCAGGTTTGTATATGCCCTTACCTGTACCTGATGCACCATGGATAGATATAAGTATGGATTTTGTTCTAGGTCTCCCACGAACACAGCGTCGAGTGGACTCCATCTTTGTCGTGGTAGACAGATTCAGCAAAATGGCGCACTTCATAGCCTGCCGCAAGACATCTGATGCTAGTCAAATTTCTGTTTTGTTCTTTCGAGAAATAGTGCGGTTGCATGGTGTGCCAAGGAGTATTACCTCTGACCGAGACACCAAGTTCATGTCTCATTTTTGGCGATCGTTGTGGAGACAAATGGGAACTACTTTGAATTTCAGCACGGCTTATCATCCACAGACGGACGGTCAAACTGAAGTGGTAAATAGAAGCTTAGGGAAGATGTTACGAGCTCTTGTAGGCGACAAGCCGAAACAATGGGACACAATTCTACCACATGCTGAGTTTGCCTTCAATAGAACACCGAATCGTTCTACTGGACTATGCCCCTTTGAGATAATTTATGGTAGAGTCCCAAACGGAGTTCTAGAACTAGCACCTATACCTGCCGTTGGAAAGAAAATTTTGAAAGCAGAGAATATGGTAGAAGAGATGGGCTCAATTTATAAACTTGTACATCAGCGAATACAAGAAAGCAATGCTAAATATAAGGCTGCAGCTGACCAACACCGTCGTCAGGTCGTGTTTGGAGAAGGAGATTTGGTATGGGCTATCCTCACCAAAGATCGTTTTCCCGCTGGAGAATACAATAAGTTAAGCCAGAGGAAAATAGGACCGTGCAAAGTGATAAAAAGGGTTAATAACAACGCGTATAAACTGGAGCTACCTAGCCATCTACGCACTTCTGATGTGTTCAATGTTAGGCATCTTGTGCCATATCATCAGGAAACATCTGAAGTTCAGGTTTAAACTCGAGGACGAGTTCTTTGCAGGCCTGGGGAGGATGATGCAGCTAGCTTCAACTAAGTGGAGTACCTGTTCCTTTGGTTTTCTTTTTCTTTAATCTACTAGTCAGCACTGTACACTCTGTAGAGTTTTCTCGTACTAGTTTCTAGAGTTCTCTGTAACCTTATTTTGTAAGTCCCCCCTAGTGACTAGAGGGAGAACAGAGTACTAGATGAACCACTTTCCCCTTGTAATGGAAAAGACCAGAGGGTCAGCTCGTAGCAACCCAGCCAGCTTTCCCTGAGATTTGCTCGTTTGCCTCTTTGTCTTCTGATCTACAAGCCGATTCTACTCATCCCCCTGCATCACTTTCTTAATAATTGCTTCAGGCCATGTGCGCTCGAGGACGGCTGTGATCAGAATTATCGGCTGAATGTTCATCTTACATCGAAGCATATATCAGAGTGTAGTACTCAAGATGATCAGGTATGCCGCAGCCCACCTTTCAAGTTGTGTATGTGTCTGGTTTTTTAGCTGTAATATTTTTTTAATTATGTCTTTACGGCCGGCAACCCAGCAAGACATGCAGGCTGTAGATGGTTACGAAAGGAGTTCTGCTCAACACCATGATTACGTACACCCAAGCTACAACATGTACCCTTCCCATGCCGCAACACAATTTCCCTCCACCAGGGCCAGGTAAGAACATTGCCCACGCTTGTGAGTTGCAACATGGTGTTTTTCTCTCTTTCTTGGATGTGATGTACATTGTGACTTACCAACATTGCTTTGTTGATTGAAGGATATGTTGTGAACGCCCATCCGACGTACCCGGTGCTGCACCATGACACCCATGGCCAACTATGGCTCTCGACGCCGCTGGATAACCGCTTCCACCCGCACTTGTCTCCGGTGCCAACGTACCCGTCTATGCCCTCCAACACAATGATGCCTACGATGCCGCTGGATGGTCGCTTCCATGCACAACTGCCTCCTTCGTTGTCGGCTTACCTGGATGCACCCTTCGACCCAAGGACGCATCCAGTGTGGACACGAGGACCCACATATGTACCCTTCGCACAACCACAGTCGTCCTCGCCTCCTGCAAGGCATGCTAATGGTTTTTATTAACATTTTGTAACTACTGATATCCGAGACAATTGATCGACAATCAATCTCCTATACAAATTTAGCATATAGATTCATAGCAATGAATATACGAGTAGTTCACCACAAGGAATATGTTGATTTGCGATTAAAATATAATGACAATGACCAAACTAACCATAAGTCTGGGAACATTTTCTATGAGATTGTCATCGAATGTTCGAACCCTGCAAGTTTATTGAAGATTTGTTATAAATTATATGTTTCCATTGCACGATATCATCATATGTATCTGCTTTTATGGCCTTACTTTTAGTCCATTTTGACCAAATTATATCATCATAATTTGTAATGATAACAACGACATAGATCTTGTCGATGGAGCTGACTGGGCGATAGCTCGACATTTCCTCCTAGGTGTTTGTGTTGGGGAACGTTGCAGAAAATTAAAATTTTTCCTACGGTTTCACCAAGATCCATCTATGAGTTCATCTAAGCAACGAGTCATGGGAGAGAGATTGCATCTACATACCACTTTGTAGATCGCGTGCGGAAGCGTTCAAGGGAACGGGGATGATGGAGTCGTACTCGCCGTGATCCAAATCATCGATGACCAAGTGCTAAACGGACAGCACCTCCGCGTTCAACACACGTATGGAACGGACGACGTCTCCTCCTTCTTGATCCAGCAAGGGGGAAGGAGAGGTTGAGGAAGAAGGCTCAAGCAGCAGCACGACGGCGTGGTGTTGGTGGAGAGGCAGTACTCCGAAAGGGCTTCGCCAAGCACTTAACGGAGGAGGAGAGGTGTTGGGGAGGGGAGGGGCTGCGCCTTGGATCAGGTGTTCAGCCCTCCCCTCGCCCCTCTATTTATAGGGAAAGGGG
>NC_041387.1:581806691-581825640 GCF_002162155.2 Triticum dicoccoides
GGGGGCGGCCAGGGAGGGGGGCTTGCCCCCCAAGCAAGGGGGGCGCCCCCACTAGGGTCCCTCCCCAACCCTAGGCGCATGGGCCCAAGGGGGGGGGGCGCCCAGCCCACCAGGGGCTGGTTCCCTGCCCCTTGCGGCCCATGTGGCCCTCCGAGAGGGGTGGCCCCTCCCGGTGGACCCCCGGAACCCCTCCGGTGGTCCCGGTACAATACCAATATGCCCTCGAAACTTTCCGGTGTCCGCATGACAACTTCCCATATATAAATCTTCACCTCCGGACCATTCCAGAACTCCTCGTGACGTCCGGGATCTCATCCGGGACTCCGAACAACATTCGGTAATCACATACAAGTCTTCCTAATAACCCTAGCGTCACCGAACCTTAAGTGTGTAGACCCTACGGGTTCGGGAGACATGCAGACATGACCGAGACGGCTCTCCGGTCAATAACCAACAGCGGGATCTGGATACCCATGTTGGCTCCCACATGCTCCTCGATGATGTCATCGGATGAACCACGATGTCGAGGATTCAACCCCGTGTACTATTCCCTTTGTCAAACGGTACGTTACTTGCCCGAGATTCGATCGTCGGTATCCCAATACCTCGTTCAGTCTCGTTACCGGCAAGTCACTTTACTCGTACCGTAATGCATGATCCCGTGACCAGACACTTGGTCACTTTGAGCTCATTATGATGATGCACTACCGAGTGGGCCCAGTGATACCTCTCCGTCATACGGAGTGACAAATCCCAGTCTCGATCTGTGTCAACCAAACAGACACTTTCGGAGATACCTATAGTGCACCTTTATAGTCACCCAGTTACGTTGTGACGTTTGGTACACCCAAAGCACTCCTACGGCATCCGGGAGTTACACGATCTCATGGTCTAAGGAAGAGACACTTGACATTTGGAAAAGCTCTAGCAAAACGAACTACACGATCTTGTGCTATGCTTAGGATTGGGTCTTCTCCATCACATCATTCTCCTAATGATGTGATCTCGTTGTCAACTACATCTAATGTCCATAGTCAGGAAACCATGACTATCTGTTGACCAACGAGCTAGTCAACTAGAGGCTTACTAGGGACGTATTGTGGTCTATGTATTCACACGTGTATTACGATTTCCGGATAATACAATCATAGCATGAATAAAAGACAATTATCATGAACAAGGAAATATAATAATAATCCTTTTATTATTGCCTCTAGGGCATATTTCAAACAGTCTCCCACTTGCACTAGAGTCAATAATCTAGTTACATTGTGATGAATCGAACACCCATAGAGTTCTGGTGTTGATCATCTTTTGCTCGCGGAAGAGGTTTAGTCAACGGATCTACAACATTCAGATCCGTATGTACTTTGCAAATTTCTATGTCTCCATCTTGAACATTTTCACGGATGGAGTTGAAACGACGCTTGATGTGCCTGGTCTTCTTGTGAAACCTGGGCTCCTTGGCAAGGGCAATAGCTCCAGTGTTGTCACAGAAGAGTTTGATCGGCCCCGACACATTGGGTATGACTCCTAGGTCGGTGATGAACTCCTTCACCCATATTGCTTCATGTGCTGCCTCCGAGGCTGCCATGTACTCCGCTTCACATGTAGATCCCGCCACGACGCTCTGCTTGCAGCTGCACCAGCTTACTGCTCCACCATTCAACATATACACGTATCCGGTTTGTGACTTGGAGTCATCCAGATCTGTGTCGAAGTTAGCGTCGACGTAACCCTTTACGACGAGCTCTTCGTCACCTCCATAAACGAGAAACATGTCCTTTGTCCTTTTCAGGTACTTCAGGATATTCTTGACCGCTGTCCAGTGTTCCTTGCCGGGATTACTTTGGTACCTTCCTACCAAACTTACGGCAAGGTTTACATCAGGTCTGGTACACAGCATGGCATACATAATAGATCCTATGGCTGAGGCATAGGGGATGACACTCATCTCTTCTTTATCTTTTGCCGTGGTCGAACATTGAGCCGTGCTCAATTTCACACCTTGCAATACAGGCAAGAACCCTTTCTTGGACTGATCTATTTTGAACTTCTTCAAAATCTTATCAAGGTATGTGCTTTGTGAAAGACCTATGAGGCGTCTCGATCTATCCCTATAGATCTTGATGCCTAATATGTAAGCAGCTTCTCCAAGGTCCTTCATTGAAAAACACTTATTCAAGTAGGCCTTAATGCTGTCCAAGAATTCTATATCATTTCCCATCAAAAGTATGTCATCTACATATAATATGAGAAATGCTACAGAGCTCCCACTCACTTTCTTGTAAACACAGGCTTCTTCATAAGTCTGCATAAACCCAAATGCTTTGATCATCTCATCAAAGCGAATGTTCCAACTCCGAGATGCTTGCACCAGCCCATAAATGGATCGCTGGAGCTTGCATACTTTGTTAGCATTCTTAGGATCGACAAAACCTTCCGGCTGCATCATATACAGCTCTTCCTTAAGATAACCATTAAGGAATGCCGTTTTGACGTCCATCTGCCATATCTCATAATCATAGTATGCGGCAATTGCTAACATGATTCGGACGGACTTAAGCTTCGCTACGGGAGAGAAAGTCTCATCGTAGTCAATCCCTTGAACTTGCCGATAACCCTTAGCGACAAGTCGAGCTTTATAGATGGTGACATTACCATCCGCGTCTGTCTTCTTCTTAAAGATCCATTTGTTTTCTATTGCTCGCCGATCATCGGGCAAGTCAGTCAAAGTCCATACTTTGTTTTCATACATGGATTCTATCTCGGATGGCATGGCTTCTAGCCATTTGTTGGAATCTGGGCCCGCCATTACTTCTTCATAGTTCGAAGGTTCACCGTTGTCTAACAACATGATTTCCAGGACAGGGTTGCCATACCACTCTAGTGTGGAACGTGTCGTTGTGGACCTACGAAGTTCAGTAGCAACTTGATCCGAAGTACCTTGATCATCATCATTAATTTCCTCTCCAGTCGGTGTAGGCACCACAGGAACATTTTCCTGAGCTGCACTACTTTCCGGTTCAAGAGGTAGTACTTCATCGAGTTCTACTTTCCTCCCACTTACTCCTTTCGAGAGAAACACTTTTTCCAGAAAGGATCCGTTCTTGGCAACAAAGATCTTGCCTTCGGATCTAAGGTAGAAGGTATACCCAATGGTTTCCTTAGGGTATCCTATGAAGACGCATTTTTCCGACTTGGGTTCGAGCTTTTCAGGTTGAAGTTTCTTGACATAAGCATCGCATCCCCAAACTTTTAGAAACGACAGCTTAGGTTTCTTCCCAAACCATAATTCATACGGTGTCGTCTCAACGGATTTAGACGGTGCCCTATTTAAAGTGAATGTAGCTGTCTCTAGAGCGTATCCCCAAAATGATAGCGGTAAATCGGTAAGAGACATCATAGATCGCACCATATCCAATAGAGTGCGATTACGACGTTCGGACACACCGTTACGCTGAGGTGTTCCAGGCGGCGTGAGTTGTGAAACGATTCCACATTTTCTTAAGTGTGTACCAAATTCGTGACTTAAATATTCTCCTCCACGATCCGATCGTAAGAATTTTATCTTTCGGTCACGTTGATTCTCTACTTCATTCTGAAATTCCTTGAACTTTTCAAAGGTCTCAGACTTGTGTTTCATCAAGTAGACATACCCATATCTACTTAAGTCATCAGTGAGAGTGAGAACATAACGATATCCTCTGCGAGCCTCAACGCTCATTGGACCACACACATCAGTATGTATGATTTCCAATAAGTTGGTTGCTTGCTCCATTGTTCCGGAGAACGGAGTCTTTGTCATTTTGCCCATGAGGCATGGTTCGCATGTGTCAAATGATTCATAATCGAGAGACTCTAAAAGTCCATCAGCATGGAGCTTCTTCATGCGCTTGACACCAATGTGACCAAGGCAGCAGTGCCACAAGTATGTGGGACTATCGTTATCAACTTTACATCTTTTGGTATTCACACTATGAATATGTGTAACATTATGTTCGAGATTCATTAAGAATAAACCATTGACCATCGGGGCATGACCATAAAACATATCTCTCATATAAATAGAACAACCATTATTCTCGGATTTAAATGAGTAGCCATCTTGCATCAAATGAGATCCAGATACAATGTTCATGCTCAAACTTGGCACTAAATAACAATTATTGAGGTTTAAAACTAATCCTGTAGGTAAATGTAGAGGTAGCGTGCCGACGGCGATCACATCGACCTTGGAACCATTCCCGACGCGCATCGTCACCTCGTCCTTCGCCAGTCTCCGCTTATTCCGCAGCTCCTGCTGTGAGTTACAAATATGAGCAACGGCACCGGTATCAAATACCCAGGAGTTACTACAAGTGCTGGTAAGGTACACATCAATTACATGTATATCACATATACCTTTAGTGTTGTCGGCCTTCTTGTCCGCTAAGTATTTGGGGCAGTTCCGCTTCCAGTGACCCTTCCCTTTGCAATAAAAGCACTCAGTCTCAGCCTTGGGTCCATTCGTTGACTTCTTCCCGGCAACTGGCTTACTGGGCGCGGCAACATCTTTGCCATCCTTCTTGAAGTTCTTCTTACCCTTGCCCTTCTTGAACTTACTGGTCTTATTGACCATCAACACTTGATGTTCTTTCTTGATTTCAACCTCTGCTGACTTCAGCATTGAAAATACTTCAAGAATGGTCTTCACCATCCCCTGCATATTATAGTTCAGCACAAAGCTCTTGTAGCTTGGTGGGAGCGACTGAAGGATTCTGTCAATGACCGCCTCGTCCGGGAGGTTGATCTCCAGCTGGGACAGGCGGTTGTGCAACCCAGACATTTTGAGTATGTGCTCACTGACATAACTGTTTTCCTCCATCTTACAGCTATAGAACTTGTCGGAGACTTCATATCTCTTGACCCGGGCATGAGCTTGGAAAACCATTTTTAGCTCCTCGAACATCTCATATGCTCCGTGTTTCTCAAAACGCTTTTGGAGCCCCGGTTCTAAGCTGTAAAGCATGCCGCACTGAACGAGGGAGTAATCATCAGCACGTGATTGCCAAGTGTTCATAACGTCTTGGTTCTCTGGGATGGGTGCTTCACCTAGCGGTGCATCTAGGACATACTCTTTCTTGGCTGCTATGAGGATGATCCTCAGGTTCCGGACCCAGTCCGAATAGTTGCTGCCATCATCTTTCAGCTTGGTTTTCTCTAGGAACGCGTTGAAGTTCATGTTGACATGAGCGTTGGCCATTTGATCTACAAGACATATTTTGCAAAGGTTTTATACTAAGTTCATGATAATTAAGTTCATCTAATCAAATTATTTAATGAACTCCCACTCAGATTGACATCCCTCTAGTCATCTAAGTGTTTACACGATCTGAGTCGACTAGGCCGTGTCCGATCATCACGTGAGACGGACTAGTCATCATCAGTGAACATCTCCATGTTGATCGTATCTTCCATACGACTCATGTTCGACCTTTCGGTCTCTTGTGTTCCGAGGCCATGTCTTTACATGCTAGGCTCGTCAAGTTAACCCTAAGTGTTTCTGCATGTGTAAAACTGTCTTACACCCGTTGTATGTGAACGTAAGGATCTATCACACCCGATCATCACGTGGTGCTTCAAAACGACGAACTTTAGCAACGACGCACAGTTAGGGGGAACACTTTCTTGAAATTATTATAAGGGATCATCTTATTTACTACCGTCGTTCTAAGTAAACAAGATGCATAAACATAATAAACATCACATGCAATTATATAAAGTAGTGACATGATATGGCCAATATCATATAGCTCCTTCGATCTCCATCTTCGGGGCTCCATGATCATCTTCGTCACCGGCATGACACCATGATCTCCATCATCATGTCTTCATGAAGTTGTCACGCCAACGACTACTTCTACTTCTATGGCTAACGCGTTTAACAATAAAGTAAAGTAATTTACATGGCGTTCTTCAATGACACGCAGGTCATACAAAAATAAAGACAACTCCTATGGCTCCTGCCGGTTGTCATACTCATTGACATGCAAGTCGTGATTCCTATTACAAGAACATGATCTCATACATCACAATATATCATTCATCATTCATCACAACTTCTGGCCATATCACATCACATGACAATTGCTGCAAAAACAAGTTAGACGTCCTCTAATTGTTGTTGCATCTTTTACGTGGCTGCAATTGGGTTCTAGCAAGAATGTTTTCTTACCTACGAATAACCACAACGTGATTTTGTCAACTTCTATTTACCCTTCATAAGGACCCTTTTCATCTAATCCGCTCCAACTAAAGTAGGAGAGACAGACACCCGCTAGCCACCTTATGCAACTAGTGCATGTCAGTCGGTGGAACCTGTCTCACGTAAGCGTACGTGTAAGGTCGGTCCGGGCCGCTTCATCCCACAATACCGCTGAAGCAAGAAAAGACTAGTAGCGGCAAGCAAGTTGAAAAGATCTACGCCCACAACAAATTTGTGTTTTACTCATGCAATAGAGAACTACGTATAGACCTAGCTCATGATGCCACTGTTGGGGAACATTGCAGAAAATTAAAATTTTTCCTACGGTTTCACCAAGATCCATCTATGAGTCCATCTAAGCAACGAGTCATGGGAGAGAGATTGCATCTACATACCACTTTGTAGATCGCGTGCGGAAGCGTTCAAGGGAACGGGGATGATGGAGTCGTACTCACCGTGATCCAAATCACCGATGACCAAGTGCTGAACGGACAGCACCTCCGCGTTCAACACACGTACGGAACGGACGACGTCTCCTCCTTCTTGATCCAGCAAGGGGGAAGGAGAGGTTGAGGAAGAAGGCTCCAGCAGCAGCACGACGGCGTGGTGTTGGTGGAGAGGCAGTACTCCGACAGGGCTTCGCCAAGCACTTAACGGAGGAGGAGAAGTGTTGGGGAGGGGAGGGGCTGCGCCTTGGATCAGGTGTTCAGCCCTCCCCTCGCCCCTCTATTTATAGGGGAAGGGGGAAGGGGGCCGGACCCCTCTAGATGAGATCTAGAGGGGGGGCGGCGGCCAGGGAGGGGGGCTTGCCCCCCAAGCAAGGGGGCCGCCCCCACTAGGGTTCCTCCCAACCCTAGGCGCATGGGCCCAGGGGGGGGGGGGCGGCGCGCCCAGCCCACAAGGGGCTGGTTCCCTGCCCCTTGCGGCCCATGTGGCCCTCCGAGAGGGGTGGCCCCTCCCGGTGGACCCCCGGAACCCCTCCAGTGGCCCCGGTACAATACCAATATGCCCCCGAAACTTTCCGGTGTCCGCATGACAACTTCCCATATATAAATCTTCACCTCCGGACCATTTCGGAACTCCTCTTGACATCCGGGATCTCATCCGGGACTCTGAACAACATTCGGTAATCACATACAAGTCTTCCTAATAACCCTAGCGTCACCGAACCTTAAGTGTGTAGACCCTACGGGTTCGGGAGACATGCAGACATGACCGAGACGGCTCTCCGGTCAATAACCAACAGCGGGATCTGGATACCCATGTTGGCTCCTACATGCTCCTCGATGATGTCATCGGATGAACCACGATGTCGAGGATTCAATCAACCCCATGTACTATTCCCTTTGTCAGACGGTACGTTACTTGCCCGAGATTCGATCGTCGGTATCCCAATACTTCGTTCAGTCTCGTTACCGGCAAGTCACTTTACTCGTACCGTAATGCATGATCCCGTGACAGACACTTGGTCACTTTGAGCTCATTATGATGATGCACTACCGAGTGGGCCCAGTGATACCTCTTCGTCATACAGAGTGACAAATCCCAGTCTCGATCCGTGTCAACCCAACAGACACTTTCAGAGATACCTGTAGTGCACCTTTATAGTCACCTAGTTACGTTGTGATGTTTGGTACACCCAAAGCACTCCTACGGCATCCGGGAGTTACACGATCTCATGGTCTAAGGAAGAGACACTTGACATTTGGAAAAGCTCTAGCAAAACGAACTACACGATCTTGTGCTATGCTTAGGATTGTGTCTTGTCCATCACATCATTCTCCTAATGATGTGATCCCGTTGTCAACGACATCTAATGTCCATAGTCAGGAAACCATGACTATTTGTTGACCAACGAGCTAGTCAACTAGAGGCTTACTAGGGACGTATTGTGGTCTATGTATTCACACGTGTATTACGATTTCCGGATAATACAATCATAGCATGAATAAAAGACAATTATCATGAACAAGGAAATATAATAATAATCCTTTTATTATTGCCTCTAGGGCATATTTCCAACAGTTTGGGACCCACCGAGTGTAAACCGCATGGACTCGACAATTCCTCCCACATGTTTGGGACCCACGGAGTGTAAACCGCATGGACGAGTAACTTGCGAAGCCAAGTGAGGGACTCCCAACTAATATATGGGTCCAATGACTTTGTTGCACCCATCAACTAACTTCTCGGTCAACCTGAATAGTGATACTAAAGTGAGGGACCGTTGACATGTGGTGCCAAAACTTGTTACTCCCAAATCTTAAGATGGAGCATTGATTTTATCTATCGGGGTTGATTATAATTCAAGCCATGTGCATCTGAAAAATAGGGCTATGGTGGCGCCAAGCAGGCGGCTAACCACTCCCTTGTGCCGGTCGCGCAGCGGGCCACGCTACGCCTCATCCAGGAGCTCGGAGTCCTCGGCCCAAGGGAGCGCATGACTGTCAAGGCGGCGGAGGCGCTGCTCCGGCGTTTCGACGAGCCGCTGTCCGAAGACGACGTCAACTGCATCGCCAAGCTCACGCGCCTCAACGTCGATGCCCTTCGCTCCATGGCCGGCCTGGCCGGCCCAGATGGAGCTGATCAAGCTTAGTCATGTTAGACGCAGGTTTAGCTAGTCTCCGACGGCGGCTGGCTGTCAGCCAGTTCGAGTTAGGATCATCTGTAATGTTTAGTGTCAGGATTCAGTGGTTAGATCGTAGACAGCGAGGTTTGGGGCCTATTGGTGGTCGCTGTCACGCCCATGCAGTAGGGTGGTGTTCCTATCTTTCAGTTTATCTAGTGCATCTGTTTGCCCTCGGAGCGAAAAACACAAGTACCCATGATTAGTACAAACTGCGCCACAATGAGCTAGAATGTGCGAGGGCTGAACTCGCCAGCCAGGAGAGCCACGGCCTGTGAGGTTGCGGACGTGCATAGGCTGGTCGTGATGTGCCTCCAGGAGACCAAAATAGAAACATGGTCGTTGGCGTTAGTAAAAGAAATAGGAGGTAGCCGTTTAGACACCGCCGCAGTCCTGCCAGCGGACAGCACGCGAGGCAGAGCTGTGATCTTGTGGGACTCCTCCAAGATCTGTTGGGGAACGTAGTAATTTCAAAAAATTTCCTACGCACACGCAAGATCATGGTGATGGTATAGCAACGAGAGGGGAGAGTGTTGTCCATGTACCCTCGTAGACCGTAAGCGGAAGCGTTATGACAACACGGTTGATGTAGTCGTACGTCTTCACGATCCGACCGATGCAAGCACCGAACGTACGGCACCTCCGTGTTCAGCACACGTTCAGCTCGATGACGTTCCCCGAGCTCCAATCCAGCAAAGCGTCGGGGATGAGTTTCGTCAGCACGACGGCGTGGTGACGATGATGATGTTCTTCCAGCGCAGGGCTTCGCCTAAACTCCGCGACGATATGATCGAGGTGGAATATGGTGGAGGGGGCACCACACACGGCTAAGGAACGATCCGTAGATCAACTTGTGTGTCCTAGGGGTGCCCCCTCTCCCGTATATAAAGGGGGAGAGGAGGAGGGGGCCGGCCAAGGGGAGAGGCGCGCCCTAGGGGGGGCAATCCTACTCCAAGTAGGTTTGGTCCCCCCTTTCCTATTAGGAGTAGGAGAGGGAAGGAAGAGAGGGGAGGGAAGAAGGAAAGGGGGGTGGCCCCCCTCCCAATTCGGATTGGGCTTGGGGGGGGGGGCGCCCCCTCCTTTGCCCCTTCTCCCTCCTTTCCACTAAGGCCCAATAAGGCCCATATACTTACCCGGGGGTTCCGGTAACCTCCCGGAGCTCCGGTATATTCCCAATCTCATCCGGAACCTTTCTGGTATCCAAATATATCCGTCCAATATATCAATCTTTATGTCTCGACCATTTCGAGACTCCTCGTCATGTCCGTGATCACATCCGGGACTCCGAACAAACTTCGGTACATCAAAACTTATAAACTCATAATAAAACTGTCATCGTAACGTTAAGCGTGCGGACCCTACGGGTTCGAGAACTATGTAGACATGACCTAGAACTATTCTCGGTCAATAATCAATAGCGGAACCTGGATGTCCATATTGGTTCCTACATATTCTACGAAGATCTTTATCGGTCAAACCGCATAACAACATACGTCGTTCCCTTTGTCATCGGTATGTTACTTGCCCGAGATTCGATCGTCGATATCCAATACCTAGTTCAATCTCGTTACCGGCAAGTCTCTTTACTCGTTCTGTAATACATCATTTCATAACTAGCTCATTAGTTACAATGCTTGCAAGGCTTAAGTGATGTGTATTACCGAGAGGGCCCAGAGATACCTCTCTGACAATCGGAGTGACAAAACCTAATCTCGAATTATGCCAACTCAACATGTACCTTTGGAGACACCTGTAGAGCACCTTTATAATCACCCAGTTACGTTGTGACGTTTGGTAGCACACAAAGTGTTCCTCCGGTAAAGGGGAGTTGCATAATCTCATAGTTACAGGAACATGTATGAGTTATGAAGAAAGCAATAGCAACATACTAAACGATCAAGTGCTAGGCTAACGGAATGGGTCATGTCAATCACATCATTCTCCTAATGATGTGATCCCGTTAATCAAATGACAACTCTTTTGTCCGTGGTTAGGAAACATAACCATCTTTGATAAACGAGCTATTCAAGTAGATGCATACTAGTGACACTATGTTTGTCTATGTATTCACACATGTATTATGTTTCCGGTTAATACAATTCTAGCATGAATAATAAACATTTATCATGATATAAGGAAATAAATAGTAACTTTATTATTGCCTCTAGGGCATATTTCCTTCAGTCTCCCACTTGCACTAGAGTCAATAATCTAGTTCACATCATCATGCGATTTAACACCAATATTCACATATGTATGTGATTAATACCCATAGTTCACATCGTCATGTGATCAACACCCAAAGGGTTTACTAGAGTTAATAATCTAGTTCACATCGCTATGTGATTAACACCCAAAGAGTACTAAGGTATGATCATGTTTTGCTCATGAGAGAAGTTTAGTCAACGGGTCTGTCATATTACAGAGTCGTATGTATTTTGCAAATATTCTATGTCTACAATGCTTTGCACGGAGCTACTCTAGCTAATTGCTCCCACTTTCAATATGTATCCAGATTGAGACTTAGAGTCACCTGGATCGGTGTAAAAGCTTGCATCGATGTAACTCTTTACGACGAACTCTTTTATCACCTCCATAATTGAGAAACATATCCTTATTCTACTAAGGATAATTTTGACCAATGTCCAGTGATCTACTCCTAGATCACTATTGTACTCCCTTGCCAAACCAGGGCAGAGTATACAATAGGTCTGGTCCATAGCATGGCATACTTTTATAGAACCTATGACTGATGCATAGGGAATGACTTTCATTCTCTTTCTATTTTCTGACGTGGTCGGGTCTTGAGTCTTACTCAATTTCACACCTTTGCAACACAGGCAAGAACTCTTTCTATGACTGTTCCATTTTGAACTATTTCAAAATCTTGACAAGGTATGTACTTATTGAAAAACTTATCAAGCGTCTTGATCTATCTCAATAGATCTTGATGCTCAATATGTAAGCAGCTTCACCGAGGTCTTTCATTGAAAAACATTTTATTCAAGTATCCTTTTATGCTATCCAGAAATTCTATATCATTTCGAATCAACAATATGTCTTGCTCATATAATATCAGAAATGCTACAGAGCTCCCACTCACTTTCTTGTAAATACATGCCTTTCCAAAAGTCTGTATAAAACCATATGCTTTGATCAACTCATCAAAGCGTATATTCCAACTCCGAGATGCTTGCACTAGTCCATTGATGGATCGTTGGAGCTTGCACATTTTGTTAGTACCTTTAGGATTAACAAAACCTTCTGGTTGCATCATATACAACTCTTCTTTAATAAATCCATTAAAGAATGTAGTTTTGACATCCATTTGCCAGATTTCATAACATGTGACAATTGCTAACATGATTCGGACAGACTTAAGCATCGCTACAGCTGAGAAAATCTCATTGTAGTCAACACCTTGAACTTGTTGAAAACCTTTTTGTGACAAGTCGAGCTTTGTAGATAGTAACACTACTATCAGTGTCCGTCTTCGTCTTGAAGATCCATTTATTTAACATGGCTTGCTGATCATCGAGCAAGTCAATAAAAGTCCATACTTTGTTCTCATACATGGATCCTATCTCAGATTTCATGGCCTCAAGCCATTTCGCGGAATCTGGGCTCATCATCGCTTCCTCATAGTTTGTAGGTTCATCATGGTCTAGTAACATGACTTCTAGAACGGGATTACCGTACCACTTTGGTGCGGATCTTATTCTGGAAGACCTACGAGGTTCGGTAGTAACTTGATCTGAAGCTTCATGATCATCATCATTAACTTCCTCACTAATCGGTGTAGGCATCACTGGAACTGATTTCTGTGATGAACTACTTTCCAATTTAGGAGAAGGTAAAATTACCTTATCAAGTTCTACTTTCCTCCTACTCACTTCTTTCGAGAGAAACTCCTTCTCTAGAAAGGATCCATCTTAGCAACGAATCTTGCTTTCGGATCTGTGATAGAAGGTGTACCCAATAGTTACCTTTGGGTATTCTATGAAGACGCACTTCTCCGATTTGGGTTCGAGCTTATCAAGTGAAAACTTTTTCACATAAGCATCGCAGCCCCAAACTTTAAGAAACGACTACTTTGGTTTCTCGCCAAACCACAGTTCATAAGGCATCGTCTCAACGGATTTTGATGGTGCCCCTTTTTAAAGTGAATGCAACTGTCTCTAATGTATAACCCCAAAATGATAGTGGTAAATTGGTAAGATACATCATAGATCGCACTATATCCAATAAAGTACTGTTATGATGTTCGGACACACCATTAAGCTGTGGTGTTCCAGGTGGCATGAGTTTGTGAAACTATTCCACACTGTTTTAATTGAAGACCAAACTCGTAACTCAAATATTTGTCTCCGCGATCAAATTGCAAAAACTTTATTTTCTTGTTACGATCATTCTCCACTTCACTCTGAAATTCTTTGAACTTTCCAAAATTTGCAGACTTGTGCTTCATTAAGTAGATATACTCATATCTGCTCAATTCATCTTGTGAAGGTCAGAAAATAACGATACCCGCCACGAGCATCAACACTCATTGGACCGTATACATCGGTATGTATTATTTCCATCAAGTCAGTAGCTCGTTCCATTGTTCCGGAGAATGGAGTTTTTAGTCATCTTGCCCAAAAGGCACGGTTCGCAAGCATCAAATGATTCATAACCAAGAGATTCCAAAAATCCATCTTTATGGAGTTTCTTCATGCACTTTACACCGATATGACCCAAACGGCAGTGCCACAAATAAGTTGCACTATCATTATCAACTTTGCATCTTTTGGCATCAATATTATGAATATGTGTATTACTACGATCGAGATCCAACAAACTATTTTCATTGGGTGTATGACCATCGAAGGTTTTATTCATGTAAATAGAACAACAATTATTCTTTGACTTTAAATGAATAACCGTATCGCAATAAACATGATCAAATCATATTCATGCTCAATGCAAACACCAAATAACATTTATTTAGGTTTAACACTAATGCCGAAAGTATAGGGAGTGTGCGATGATGATCATATCAATCTTGGAACCACTTCCAACACACATCGTCACTTCACCCTCAACTAGTCTCTGTTTATTCTGTAACTCCTGTTTTGAGTTACTAATATTTAGCAACCGAACAAGTATCAAATACTCAGGGGCTACTATAAACACTAGTAAGGTACACATCAATAACCTATATATCAAATATACCCTTGTTCACTTTGCCATCCTTCTTATCCACCAAATATTCAGGGCATTTCCACTTCCAGTGACAATTTCCTTTGCAGTATTATCATTCAGTTTTAGGCTTTGGTCCAGCTTTGGGCTTCTTCGCGGGAGTGACAACTTGCTTGCCATTCTACTTGAAGTTTCCCTTTCTTTCCCTTTGCCCTTTTCTTGAAACTAGTGATCTTGTCAACCATCAACACTTGATGCTCTTTCTTGATATCTACCTTCGTCGATTTCAACATAATGAAGAGCTCGGGAATCGTTTTCATCATCCCTTGCATACTGTAGTTCATCACAAAGTTCTACTAACTTGGTGATGGTGACTAGAGAACTCTGTCAATCACTATCTTATCTGGAAGATTAACTCCCACTTGATTCAAGCGATTGTTGTACCCAGACAATCTGAGCACATGCTCACTAGTTGAGCGATTCTCCTCCATATTTTAGCCATAGAACTTGTTGGAGACTTCATATCTCTCAACTCGGGTATTTGCTTGAAATATTAACTTCAACTCCTGGAACATCTCATATGGCCCATGACGTTCAAAACGTCTTTGAAGTCCCGATTCTAAGCCGTTAAGCATGGTGCACTAAACTATCAAGTAGTCATCATATTGAGCTAGCCAAACGTTCATAACATCTGCATCTGCTCCTCCAATAGGTCTGTCACCTAGTGGTGCATTAAGGACATAATTCTTCTGTGCAGCAATGAGGATAAACCTCAGATCACGGATCCAATCCGCATCATTGCTACCAACATCTTTCAACACAATTTTCTCTAGGAACATATCAAAAATAAACATATGAAAGCAACAATGCAAGCTATTGATCTACAACATAATTTGCAAAATACTACCAGGACTAAGTTCATGATAAATTTAAGTTCAATTAATCATATTACTTAAGAACTCCCACTTAGATAGACATCCCTCTAATCCTCTAAGTGATTACGTGATCCATATCAACTACACCATGTCCGATCGTCATGTGAGATGGAGTAGTTTCAACAGTGAACATCAATATGTTGATCATATCTACTATATGATTCATGCTCGACCTTTCGGTCTCCATGTTCCGAGGCCATATCTGTTATATGCTAGGCTCGTCAAGTTTAACCTGAGTATTCCGCGTGTGCAACTGTTTTGCACCCGTTGTATTTGAACGTAGAGCCTATCACACCCGATCATCACGTGGTGTCTCAGCACGAAGAACTTTCGCAATGGTGCATACTCAGGGAGAACACTTCTTGATAATTTAGTGAGAGATCATCTTAAAATGCTACCGTCAAACTAAGCAAAATAAGATGTATAAAAGATAAACATCACATGCAATCAATATAAGTGATATGATATGGCCATCATCATCTTGTGCTTGTGATCTCCATCTCCAAAGTATTGTCATGATCTCTATCGTTACCGGCGCGACACCTTGATCTCCATCGTAGCATCGTTGTCGTTTACGCCATCTATTGCTTCTACGACTATCGCTACCGCTTAGTGATAAAGTAAAGCAATTACAGGGCGTTTGCATTTCATACAATAAAGCGACAACCATATGGCTCCTGCCAGTTGCCGATAACTTCGGTTACAAAACATGATCATCTCATACAATAAAATATAGCATCACGTCTTGACCATATCACATCACAACATGCCCTGCAAAAACAAGTTAGACGTCCTCTACTTTGTTGTTGCAAGTTTTACGTGGCTGCTACGGGCTGAGCAAGAACCGTTCTTACCTATGCATCAAAACCACAACGATAGTTTGTCAAGTTAGTGCTGTTTTAACCTTCGCAAGGACCGGGCGTAGCCACACTTGGTTCAACTAAAGTTGGAGAAACAGACACCCGCTAGTCACCTGTGTGCAAAGCACGGCGGTAAAACCAGTCTCGTGTAAGCGTACGCGTAATATCGGTCTGGGCCGCTTCATCCAACAATACCGCTGAACCAAAGTATGACATGCTGGTAAGCAGTATGACTTGTATCGCCCACAACGAACTTGTGTTCTACTCGTGCATATAACATCAACGCATAAAACCTAGGCTCGGATGCCACTGTTGGGGAACGTAGTAATTTCAAAAAAATTCCTACGCACACGCAAGATCATGGTGATGGTATAGCAATGAGAGGGGAGAGTGTTGTCCACGTACCCTCGTAGACCGTAAGCGGAAGCGTTATGACAACGCGGTTGATGTAGTCATACGTCTTCACGATCCGACCGATCCAAGCACCGAACGTACGGCACCTCCGTGTTCAGCACATGTTCAGCTCGATGACGTTCCCCGAGCTCCAATCCAGCAAAGCGTCGGGGATGAGTTCCGTCAGCACGATGGCATGGTGACGATGATGATGTTCTTCCAGTGCAGGGCTTCGCCTAAACTCCGTGACGATATGACCTAGGTGGAATATGGTGGAGGGGGGCATCGCACACGGCTAAGGAACGATCCGTAGATCAACTTGTGTGTCCTAGGGGTGCCCCCTCTCCCGTATATAAAGGGGGAGAGGAGGAGGGGGACGACCAAGGGGAGAGGCGCGCCCTAGGGGGGCAATCCTACTCTAAGTAGGTTTGGCTCCCCCTTTCCTATTAGGAGTAGGAGAGGGAAGGAAGAGAGGGGAGGGAAGAAGGAAAGGGGGGCCCGCCCCCCTCCCAATTCGGATTGGGCTTGGGGGGGGCGCGCCCCCTCCTTTGCCCCTTCTCCCTCCTTTCCACTAAGGCCCAATAAGGCCCATATACTTACCGGGGGGTTCCGGTAACCTCTCGGAGCTCCGGTATATTCCCAATCTCATTCGGAACCTTTTCGGTATCCAAATATATCCTTCCAATATATCAATCTTTATGTCTCGACCATTTAGGGACTCCTCGTCATGTCCGTGATCACATCTAGGACTCCGAACAAACTTCGGTACATCAAAACTTATAAAATCATAATAAAACTGTCATCGTAACGTTAAGCGTGCGGACCCTACGGGTTCGAGAACTATGTAGACATGATCTAGAACTATTCTCGGTCAATAACCAATAGCGGAACCTGGATGTCCATATTGGTTCCTACATATTCTACGAAGATCTTTATCGGTCAAACCGCATAACAACATACGTCGTTCCCTTTGTCATCGGTATGTTACTTGCCCGAGATTCGATCGTCGATATCCAATACCTAGTTCAATCTCGTTACCGGCAAGTCTCTTTACTCGTTCCGTAATACATCATTTCATAACTAGCTCATTAGTTACAATGCTTGCAAGGCTTAAGTGATGTGTATTACCGAGAGGGCCCAGAGATACCTCTCTGACAATCGGAGTGACAAAACCTAATCTCGAATTATGCCAACTCAACATGTACCTTTGGAGACACCTGTAGAGCACCTTTATAATCACCCAGTTACGTTGTGACGTTTGGTAGCACACAAAGTGTTCCTCCGGTAAACGGGAGTTGCATAATCTCATAGTTACAGGAACATGTATGAGTTATGAAGAAAGCAATAGCAACATACTAAATGATCAAGTGCTAGGCTAACGGAATGGGTCATGTCAATCACATCATTCTCCTAATGATGTGATCCCGTTAATCAAATGACAACTCTTTTGTCCATGGTTAGGAAACATAACCATCTTTGATAAACGAGCTATTCAAGTAGAGGCATACTAGTGACACTATGTTTGTCTATGTATTCACACATGTATTATGTTTCCGGTTAATACAATTCTAGCATGAATAATAAACATTTATCATGATATAAGGAAATAAATAATAACTTTATTATTGCCTCTAGGGCATATTTCCTTCAAGATCACCATCGCCACTAGTGCAATCGGCCAATTCTCCATCACAGCCCGCGCAATGCTCCTGCAGAACAGCAACACGTTCTGGATTACCACTATCTACGGGCCTACCGACGACAACCGCAAGGAAGAGTTCCTTGCTGAGCTAATTAGAGCCATGCCACCGGCGGGGGAGCCTTGGTTAATCAATGGTGACTTCAATGTAATCTATGAGGCGAGGGTCAAGAGCAATCTCAACCTAAACAGGAGGATCATGGGTAGATTCAGAGCAGCCGTTGACCGAGCTGGGCTGCGAGAGATCAAATGCAAGAACATGTGCTTTACCTGGAGTAATGAGAGGGAAAACCCCATGTTCGTTGCCATCGACAAAATGTTCTGCAATCTGGAGTGGGAAACCCAATTCCCCTCCTACATCCTAATGGCCGCGTCCACGACATGCTCAGATCATTGCCCTCTGCTGCTGTCCAACACCGTTGCACCGCACTGCACCGCAAGGCAATCTTCAGGTTTGAGTTGTTCTGGACATGGTTCCCGCACTTCCAGCAGACAGTAGCCAGGGCTTGGTAGTGGCCGGTCAACCACAACTGCCCATTCACAAGAATGAAGATCAAGCTGAAGAGAGCCGCGGCTGACCTGAAGATATGGGCAAAATCTCTGTTCAGCGAGACAAAGTTGCAGTTCCATCTAGCTTCGGAGGTTGTGCTACGTCTGGATGTCGCTCAGGAGAAGAGGCAGCTCACACTCAGTGAGTTCTGGCTGCGGAAAACCCTGAAACTGAAGATTGTTGGGCTTGCAGCCCTCGAGCGCGTCAGAAGGCGGCAGGCCTCGCGCATCACCTGGCTGAAGGCGGGCGACGCTTCCACAACATTTTTTCAGGAAAAGCAAACCTCCAAGCGACGAAGAAACTTCATCCAGTGCATCCAATCGGCAGGCGGCCTCAAGACTAGCCACGCCGACAAGGCGGCCGCGGTGCACGAACACTTCTCCTCCTTGCTGGGACAGAAAAGAAATCAGCCTCGCACGATCAACTGGGAGGCGTTGGGGTTACCAAGACTGCATGCG